>NC_051156.1:42344015-42371348 GCF_013339745.2 Dermacentor silvarum
CCATAGGGTGTACGGCAAAGGTTGGCACGTTCTTCATAAACACGCCACCAACGCCGCGAGCGTCTGGTGGGAACGCGGGCAAAACGCCGCCGCCGTCGACAAGAGTTGTGCGCGTTGTTTGTGTGACCGCACACAACCGGTGTCAAAACACTGGCTACGTGAACGAACGGCTAGACGACGTCGTCGACACTTAGTGGAGAGGCGGGTGAGAGACCAGAGAGAATCGGTGGCAGAGAGGCCGCCAGGCCTGCGCGCATGCGCCGTCGTTAGAGTAGTAGTAGTAGTAGTAGTAGTAGTGATTTTATTAAAGAAGAAAATCACGCTTATTTCTGCTACCCAATAGGGAGCACGGCGCAGCGTCCGGAAAAGGGGAAAAAGGAGATAAAGATGTTGAACAGAAGGGAACAGAAGGAGAAACAGCAAGAGTCTCATCCGATCGTGGAGGTGGCTGGTGATGGAGGCGGTGACCTACTGGGGTCGAGCGCTTAGCGATGGGCGGTGATCCTGTTGAATTCCACAAACTCCGAAAGGCTATGGAGAGCTCGGAGGTGGGGAGGCGACGGGAACAGGAGGTCGCTGGTAGTCGCAGCAGGTAGACCCTGTTGCCTGTAGGCAGTGATGATCCTTGAGCGGTCCTGTTCCAGCGCTGGGCAAGCACAGAGAAGGTGCTCAAGGGTCTCGGGGTCGCCGCAAAGTTCGCAGGCCGGTGAGGTGGAGCGTCCCTTGGCGTGCAGCCGCGCCGCCGTCTAGACACAGCCCGTGCGCATTGCCTGTAGGCAGGGATGATCCTTGAGCGGTCCTGTTCCAGCGCTGGGCAAGCACAGAGAAGGTGCTCAAGGGTCTCGGGGTCCCCGCAACGTTCGCAGGCCGGTGAGGTGGAGCGTCCCTTGGCGTGCGGCCGCGCCGCCGTCCAGACACAGCCCGTGCGCATCGAAGCAACGCTCCGTGTTCCCTCCTGGTAAGGCCACACTCTGGAAGTGGCCGGGGACCGTTGCCATTTGCCGCTCTGGCATCCGGGTGGACGGCTGTGAGCCGCTATTTAAGGCGGTGCCTTGAAAAATGCGAGGAAGCGACTGCTCGTGGGAGCGGCACTTCAGGATGGTGGGCGGTTTTGGCGAGGGTGTTCGCTGCCTCATTACCGGCTATTTCCACGTGGGAAGGCAGCCAGTGAAATGAGATGGTGACCCCCGCGGCAGCCAACGCCGAGAACTTTTAGCTGAGCAGGGCCCCCGTAAGCCCTGATCGGCGGTGATTGATTAGGCTCTGGGGCGCTGGCATCCAGTCGCAGAGCACTGCCACTGGTTGCCCAGGAGGGTCCTCGGCCATGACATCGGCGCCTAGGTGGAGCCCCGCTAGTTCTGCCGCGGTGGAGCTCGCGGCGAAGGGGACCCGACATTGTCTGTTGACCGCCCTAGCCGGGATGGTGCAAGCTGCAGTGGCCGATCCGTTGGCCAGGACTGATCCATCTGTGTAGACCAACAGACTTCATTCCAAATCCTCGTGGAGTTTGCAGGTTGCAGCCTGTTGCAGTGCTGCAGCTGGTGAGTGAGTGAGTGAAATAACTTTACTGAGGTCCAGAGAAGACGCAGGGGACACCCCGCGCCACCCGGCTAGTCCCACGTAGGGACCGGCAAGCCGAGCTTGACGGCCCGATCGCGGGCACTCTGGACGGCCAGGGTTTGGTCGTTGAGTTCGGAGCTGCCCAAAAGCGCAGCCCACCTATCCTCGCTGAAGGCGGAGCCGATGGCTTCACACTCCCACAACACATGGTTAAATGTTGCCGTTAGTCCACAGGCAGGGCAGTCCGCAATGGGATACCTTTCAGGGTATATAGCGTGAAGAACCGCAAGGTTAGGATACGCACGAGCTTGTAAAAGTCTGGTGTCTGTCGTTTATGCGCTCCATCGAGAGAGAGGGTGACGTCCGCTGGTCGATGGTGTGGTGGAGGCCGCGCGATTGTCACAGGGAGGTACGTGATCACCTACTCGTACAGTAGGCACAGACCTCCCATCCGTGAGGACGGCTGGCTGCGGAGTCTAGCCAGCAGGTCTCCGCCATCTCGAGCACAATGAAGGCAGTAAATGTGCCCCAGGGAGCGTTCGACCATCCTCAGCAAGAGTGGCCATTCACCAGCCTGTGCCAGTGTTGCAGCGACCTGTGAATGCTTTGGGAGCCCCAGGATGCTCTTAATAGCACCTCTGTGCAGACCCTCCAGCTGCTCTCTCCTGGCCGGTGTGAGGTTGACCAATGGAAGGGCATACAAGAGCACGGACGTTGCTGCAGCCTGATTCAGCCGAAGCGCCCACTTTCTGTTGCAGCCACGGCCATGTTGCTGCAGCTTGCTGAGAGTTTCTTGCACGCGGCGCACCTTGGTAGTGGCGGTTTTAGCCGCAGGAATCCACATGAGCCGGTTGTCAATGGCGAGCCCCAGGTAAGTGACCATTTGCTTCCAAGGTAGGGCACGGCCAGCAATCTTCAGCTGCTTTTGTAGCGTCGAGCTGAGGCCAGTGGATGAATCAGAATGGCCTCGGTCTTGGCTGTGGGGACGGTGAGGCCTATACTACCAAGGAATGCGGCCACCGCATCTAGTGCCCGTTGTAGCGAGCACAGAATGGATGGCATGGACTTCCTTGGCCCCGAGTCCAGCGTGCCACGTCGTCGGCATAATTGGAGCAGCGAACAGGGAACCGTGGGTCCGCCGGGAGAGATGCAGGTAGGCCCGCGAGAACCATGTTGAACAGGAAAGGGCTGAGTACCGATCCCTGCGGGACGCCAGTCGTGATATCTCGGCTCGCTGAGGTCCGGTCTAACGCGCACCCGGAAAATTCTGCCGGTCAGGAATGCGGAAAGGAAGCTTTTGAGGCAGCAGCTCAGGCCGGGGCGGTCTAGGCAGGCCTCGATGGCCGCGTGTTGAACTTGGAAGTCCGTCAGAGGCGCTCTTGACGTCCAGAAGCGCCAACATTGCCACCTCCCTCATGGCTTTGGCATCCTCCAGGGTGGCCACCACATCGGAGATAGAGTCTGCCGTGCAGCGCTGGCGCCTGAAGCCTGTCTACTGCTCCGGGAAGTACTGGAGTTGGACCTCAATCCACTCCAGGCCTGCTAGTGCCAACCTTTCCATCGCCTTGAAGGGGGCGAAAGTGAGGGACACCGGCCTATATGAGGATAGGGTTATGGCAGGCTTCCGGGATTTCACGATTGGTGTCACCACTGCAACCGGCCCGCTCTCCGGGAGGACACCGGTGTCCCAGATTGTGTTTCAACACTCGAGGAGCCGCTCCTTCTCGGCATCAGCCAAGTTACGCAGCATTTGGAACGTGATTATGTCAGCTCCTGGAGCACTGCGTCGCCTGGTCTGATCGAGTGCCGCTTTCAACTCGTACACGCGGATTGGTTCGCTGCACAGTGCCTGTATTTGTGCAGCCACCCAGTCCACGTGGTGGTAGGAGGATGGGATTGATCGGGCGGCTGCCTCTGGAGCTGGTGCCTGCAGGGCTGGGGGTCGGACCACGAACTGGTCTGCCAGAAGCTCGGCCAGGTTGCCCGCGCTGATGCCCATGTGGACCGTGACGGACAGTACCTGGCGATGTGCACGGGGCGCCAACAGAAGTGACGTGAGGAGGCGCCAGGCTTGTGGACCGTTGGGAGAGCAGTTAATACAACAGCAAATGCCACCTTATTTATCCAGCGGGCGTACCAGTGCTATGCGCTCTGTGCGGCGCCTCGAGGCTCGCAGTTTTAGGTGCTGGATGTCCGGGACTGGCTGGCCTACCTGAGCCGTGGAACAGATGGTGGCCGCTTTTGCACTGTCTGCTACCAGCTGGAGAAAGATCCCGGGGTCAGCATCTTTCTGGCAGTGCTTGCAAAAGGCCCTCCAGTCGACAGTGAGGCACTCCCTACTCCTAGTGGTCTTGTCTCTGAACAGGTTGAGCAGGAGGGTAAATGGTCCGACCCCCAGCGGTCCGGAAGCGGTGCCCACGTATAGTTACAGCCCTCCGTTGCCAGGCTGACATCGATGGCGGATAGGACCACCTCCGCCGCGCGCCGGATGAATGTGGGTGCTCCGGTGCTGAGAATTGAGAGGCCTAGTTGGTTCACGACGTCCCACAGTGCCTGGCCACGTGGGAAGCAACGGTGGCTTCCCCAGGTGGTGTAGTGGGCATTGACATCCCCGCAGAGGAGGAGGTCTTTCTCGAGGCGTTGGGCGAATGACAGGAGGCTGGGTGGGTTCCATGGCGGCTTGGCCGGACATACATGCAGGCCAAGGTAGTATCGAAGTCACCCAGTCGTACCGAAACTTCTTGCCGCACGTAGATCGCGCAGCGTGGTGATCCCTGCTGGTGGCCCTCATCAAGGCAGGGGGCAGACTGGCAGGATTCCCGAGTGCAAGAAGTGAGGCTACTGTAGCCCACGTATCCAGGACGGCGCAGGTTCGCTGCAGCAGCGTAGACCTCGTGCAGAGCAAGCACATCGTACTCGCTCCGCAATAGGTGCATGGAGAGGTCTGCCTGCCGCCGCCGCAACGAGTTTGCGTTCCACTGGAGCACGCTCGGGCGAAGGCGGCAATGTCCTGGTGCCGGCGGGAGGGGCCTAGCCATGTTCACTATTGGGTGGGGGCAGGCCACCTGCCTTGACGCAGATAGAATGCAGCTGTTGGTTGTCAGGAGGCAGAAGGTAGGCGACCGCCGTGAGGAGTCGCAGGTTCTTGTTCTCCTCATCGCTGGTGGACTGAGGAGCCTCCTTCGGGTACAGCCTTAGCTTGATGCTTCTTTGCGCCTGCCTGCTGTACACGCTGCTGCAAGTGAGGTTGGGGGGAGGGGGGGGGGTTGGTAAAGGTCGTGGCCTCCTTGTCAGGAGCACCGAGTGCCGCAGCGTAGGATTTGCCTCCAGTCGGTGCAACACGTGGCAGTCTAGAAGCAGCTGCTGCTGAGCTGGTGGGGGTAGCCCGTAGGACCGCCTGGGCCTCGTGATGCGACAGGTGTGTGGGAGCTGACGCCTTTATGCTGGCCAGGCGCCCTTCCCTCTGCCATAGCTGGCAGTTCGGTGAATCGGCTGAATTTGGTCCCCCACAATGCAGGCATCTGACCCTGCTCGAACAGCACGATTCCGTCTGGTGTGGGCCACCGCACCGCAGGCACCGTACCGGTCTCTGGCAGCTTGCTGTGGCATGCCCGTAGCACCCGCAGCGGTGGGAAAGCGGGCACGCACACGCACAGTCTACGATGCCTCGATGCCCTCCTCGCCCACCGCTCCCCTTCCACTGCGAAGTCGCGTTTGCTCTCCGCCGTGCGTTCGCTCCCCGTGAAGAACGCATACCTTGCTCTCACGCGCTTTCACTCGCACATACGTCGCGTTTGCTCTCGACCGTGCGTATGCTCAGCGTGAAAGCGCGCGTCCCTGCCCCTCACGCGCTTTCCCTCGCACATAAGTCGCGTTTGCTATCCGCCGTGTGTTCGCTCCCCGTGAAAGCGCGTGTCCCTCGCCCTCGTGCACTTTCATTCGCACATACAGCATACGGCCAATGACAGTTTTTTTCTACTGCCGGACGCGACCATCGATGAATGAGCCCATAACATATTCGCTGTAAAAAGGAGAAGATTTGCACAACGTGACCCAACAACACCTTTTCACGCTGCTCAAAAACAAGCAGACACCCACGCGCATCGGCAACAGTGTATCTAAACATACCAGCCCCGACCTCACGTTCGTACGCGGAATCAAACAGTATGAGTTGAGCTGCATGTACAAGAATCAGGGCAGCGACCATTCTATAGTGCAAACGATCATCCCGCAGCACAAAGTGGCGAGGAAGCTTGGAAAAGCCAAGATCACGGACTGGCAGGCCTCTCGCAAATATGAGAGCGCCGTTAATGCGACCGTAGACGACATAGAAATGTGGATCAGAGGAGTCGTGGAAAGAGCCGAGAAGCATACAAGGACAATCTAATTGTCGCAAGACACCCCCGTGGTCAACCCCCAATTACTCCACCTGTGGGAGGCACAGAGGGGACTCGCGAAACGCTGGCAGCGTAACAAGTGCAACCGCAAACGCAAAATTCGAATCTCCAGGCTGATCAAGGGAACGCAAAAGTACTCTGAATAAATTGAAATTAAGAACTGGCGCTGAACATGCAACAAACTTCAAGGGACCTTAAGCACCAAGTGCACTTGGGCGGTATTCAAGACTCTCATATCCAGGAAGGAGAACGAGCACGCCGCAAAACAAAAGTGCACAGACTCATACCAACCACCCGGGGAAAGAGGAAAACATTATCAAAGAAGTGAAGGAGAAGTTCCTCGGTCTGGAGCGGAACATAACTGTAGATTCGCACTTTGACCAGCATTGAGGCAACCCAAATATAGAGCTGGATCGGCTCTTCACAGAAGCAGAAATCGAGAGGGGCTTGAACATGTTCACCCGCAACACGGCGCCGGGGTACGACAGAATAAACAAGACACTCCGGAACCTAGGTGGACCCTCTGTAGACACACTCTTAAAATACATCAACGAGTGCTGGTAACACGGCAAAGTACCACCGGAATGGAAACATGCCGAGGTAACCATGATTCCTAAACCCCACAAGCCCATCAGCGTGCAGAACCTGCGACCGATATCCCTCACCCCGTGTGCCGGAAAACTACTAGCACATGGTGCACAACTGCATGATCGAACATCTCGAATACAACGGACACGTCCCCAACACCATCTCCGGATTTAGAGCTTACCTCTCCACGCAAGATGTGTTACTGCAGATCGAGGAAAATGTGTTCGACAAAGTGGACAAGCACAGCGAAAGAACTATCCTCGCACTTGACTTGAAAGGGGCGTTCGACAACGTGTCACGCGAAGCCATACTGCAACACCTTAACGCATATTAGTGCGCGAAAAAATATAGAATTACATCAGAGCTTTTTCTGAGAGAACGGACAGCCACAGTTGGGATAGGCAACTTACGCTCTGAGACATTTGAAATACCGCGAAAGAGAACGCCACAAGACTCCGTCATTTCGTTGATGCTATTCAATCTGACGATGAGCTCGCTATCCAAAAAACTGAAGGAAATAGAAGGGATTGGACATGCAATATACACATGACCAGACATGACCCCACCATCTGGACTACGGGAAGGTCGACAGGTAAACAGCAAGATGCTCTGCAAGAAGCGGTTGACACAACGGGAAAGTACCTGGAAGCATGTGTACTGACGCGCGCACCAGAAAAATCGCAGCTCTTGGTGCTAAGAAAGCGCCCAAGAGGCCGACAACCGCAGCAGACACGAGACCCGGAAGTAAAGGTGGGAGGCATCATGATTCCACAGGCTACGACGCTCAGCATCCTCGGACTCCTGATTCAAAAGGACGGGGCCGGGGGAGCAGAGTTGGAAAAATGTAAAGAAGAGTGCAACAAGTAACCCACCTTATCGAAAGAGTGACGAGCAAAAGTCACGGACTCAAGGAAGAAGAGTGCACGATAATCATACAAGAGCTGATCATGAGCATCGTCACGTGCGGGACCCCATACGTTGACACGAAGAACAGTCAACGAGACAAAGTCAACACCCTCATCAGAAAAGTCTACAAAATTGCCTTGGGCCTGTCCCCCTCCACGTCCACAGCGAAACTACTCAAATGGGAGTCCACAACACGTGGAAAGAGCTCTTGGAAGCGCACAACGTCAATCAACTGGAGAGACTAAAGCAGACAAAGAAGGGAATAGCCCTGCTCGAAGATGAGGGCAAGCAAGTCGAGGATGATAGGCACCTACCTTAGCGTATCCCACACTAGGTCAGAGACAAGCTACACATAAGTACCAATGAGACAGGCGAGAATGCAAGCGCTCAAGCAAATACTCGAACGCACCAACAGCAAAGAAGAAAACGTGAGATAGACGGACGCAGCTGCGTACAAAACAAACGACTGATTTGCAATCAGCGTGGTTGACGAGAATAGCGAAGAACTTACAGCCACATCCATACGTGCCAAACACGTGAGCACAGCGGAAGAGCTGGCCATATCCCTGGCCATCGCAACGTGCAAGAAGACCCTGGTTACCATGCTGACTGACTCGCAAGAAGCATGCAGAAGGCATGTGAACGGACGGATCGGAAAGGCAGCACTTCAGGTCTTGAGAAACACCGAGATAGAAGCAGCAAACATCCTCTGGACGCCGGGACACGAGTATCTCGCAGGCGGTGCACGCCGCGGCTCGAGATCATACACGCCGAGCCATCTCCGACACGCAGAGAACACGGACCAACGACTGTGACGAAGATCATGAACGGATGTCGAAGAAGTACTCGAATATCTTGGCTAACTACAGGAAGCAGAGGCCTCGCTACCTACCCGCGCATAAGAATATGAGTAGAGAAAAAGCGGTGACCTAGAGAAGACTCCAGGCTGGAACCTACCCGCATGAAACACTGCTACACGCCATGTATCCGGGCACGTACCTACGGGCAAGACTGCAAGTTCTGCCCGCTGGACACGCCCAACACCTTACGTCATGTGGTGCTGGGGTGCAGGAATAACCGACACGTACCACCGTCATCACCACCACCAGGCGATAACAAGAAGGAAGAAGTGCATTCAGAGGAAGAATTGGAAGACCAATGGGAGGCTCTGCTCGTGACGAAATACCCTCAAAACCAGCTACGGTTGGTGAACAGGGTTTGGGCGGCGACAGCGAGCCATGGCTACCAGGACTGAGAAGCCCACCCACCTTTGGGCTCAAGAAGCCTGGTCTAACAATAAAGTTTATTTCTCTCTCTCTCTTTCTTGTCCCTGGCTCACACCCGCCTATCCCTGGCTGTATGCGCCAGACGTGATTTTATTACCGTTAATCTTGACGTAACTGACGAGCATGTGATATTATATGTCATGACCTATCAGTCACGTTAGTCGTACATTTGTACCCTTCTATGCCAATTTTGGTACTCGTATATACCAAGTGAACGAGACACGCGTTTTCGACAGGTTTTCGATATGGTTTTAGCGTGATACCACCAATACCACAGCCGACACTGCTGAGGCAATTCATGCTTCGCGTGTAAAATTCAATTTTTGTGGATAGCTGTAAACTGCCCAGCGATTAATGAGGCTGCAGGCACTTTGGCAAAGGCAGCGCTTTGTGGGCCGATAGGTACTATAGTACTGAGCTTCACCCCGCTGGCGGTAACAAGATTTCGAAAACAATTCCTCGTACGCCAAAATTATCCCCGTCTTGCTGCACCACACTACATACATTTAGTGTTCCCCCGCAATGTCTAATCGTCTCCCTTACGAATATCCGAAAGTTCGATCACCCTTCTACGCTGTCGAACACCTTTACATGAGTAGGTGTGGGCTCACAACATCGAAATTTTGTCCGTCATGTGGGAATGTAGAATGATTGCGCGTTTTCCTTTATTTTGCCACAAAATTGACTCGCCACCCTGGCCCTGTGAAAGTGATGTCCAGCGAAGCTGTTGAAAACCACCACTACAACTGCTGAAGGTGGTATGCAATGCTTTATGGCTTTAGAGTAATGGAAGTAGTTGTATTTTAGAGTAATGGTAGCAATGGGAGTAATGACAATTTTGACAGCACGCCGCCACCCATAGTGCTGCTGCAACAACATTGAAATCAGTTACTAGGCTGGTTATTTTACATATGAAAGGCTAAGAGCGTCATTTCCTACGTCGGAAGCTGCCGTCACCGCGGCAGCTTGCACAACAGTAATATTTACAAGGAAATTTATGCGGGTAGAGCTACGTGCTTCGCATTGTTATTAGGAGCACCATATCATCAGTTATGTGGTTCAGATGTTTGTTTTCAGCTTCTTTATTGAAAAGTATGCTGTTCTGCGTGTTGTATGCGTGATTCCAAAGAATGTATGCAATGTTCGCTGAACTTTCGTGAGTGCTTGTAGCCTCTGCCTTACGGGGACATGAGCCATTGCGCTGCCCTGCAATGCCACCGGGATTCGCCCACCATTGTTTTCTGTCGACGTTGCGCAGACAGTGCTTCTGTCTTGCTGGTAGTAAAAGAAGCCGTCCGGAAAGTACCAGTCGAAGACGTGGCGGCGCAGCGTGCTGTCTAGATCTCTGTATGCGGCAGCATTAAAACGGCCTTCGAGAAGCACCAAGGGCACGAATCCGTCCTTTGATATGCCTGCCCAGACGCTAATGGAGCAGCATCCGCTGCTGGCTACTCGATGAAGATTTCCTGCTTCAAATCTGAAAATTATAGAATGCTCGTCATTGATATGTTCTTATTTGTGCGTGATATGCAAACACGAATTCCAAAAACAATGGTACATAATGAAAGCGTTGGCTGCCTATGATGGAGCATTCGAATGACGAAGCACGCACATGAGCATCAGTGTGTTTCCGCGGTCGATAGCGTTGCATCGATAAGGTTCTCAAGCAGCCGCTCAGTGAAGCCCTGCAGAATGATATGTTTTACAACAGAGGAGCAGGAAATACTGATACACAGTTTACTGCGTCTGCTCAAATCCCTCCCTCTGTATATGTGGCAAGGCAAATTCTCCAATGCAAGCAATGCTTACGTAGAGTAGCTATACGTACCAATACATAGGTAGTGAATATATCGCAGCTTATAGATTACTGACTACTTCGGAGTCTCATTCTTGAGTTTAGGTGCTAGAAAAATGTGAGACCAGCGATCATACCTTGTGTTAATTATCCACCAGATACGCTGGTGCTAGAACCATCGGGTCGTGTATGTAGACTGGACCAAGTACACATTAATCCTGGCCTAGGCTGCGCCGATATCACGGCCTAGGCCAATCGCGTGAGGCGAAACCGAACATCGGCTTTTGAAACTCGTACAAGATAGCGGCCCTGGAGCGGAATCTTGATAACTGTTCAGAAAGCGAACGCTTTTCTTGGCCCCTTAGCTTCTTAAGGGAAGCAGGTGTCCTCGAAAAACTGTGAATCTGACCCTGTGCTTCATTTCACATTATGATACTCCTCATTCACCTTCTCTTGCCCGAGAAGAAGACTGAGGTTTTTTTTTAATTTGTTGGGATCCTGGGGGTCCTTGCCCAGACAAGGACTGTTGATCAGGTGACCCAACTGTCGAAGAGAAATTTTACCTTGTGGTTGGCGCATGATAGCCTTAGTTGCTTATGCGCCATTAAACACAACACAACACAGCAATTGGATAAAAAGTATGAACAAGAGAATTGTACAGCAGCGTGGAAAACTCCCAATATAACTTTCTGTTGCTCAATACGTGATACATAAAAGTGTTTTCCGAGCATGAACGAAACCCGCGAATACAGCAATATTGCCGCGCGACTGGCCGCTCGAGGCACTTTGCGTGTATTCGTGAGCTTCTTTAATGCTCGGAAAAACACTTATACGTAGCGCGTATTGAGCAATACAACGCTGTATCGGGAGTCTTTCATGTTGCTCTACAATTTTCTCATTGACACTTTTAATCTAATTATAATAATTGAGAAGATCAATAAATACGACTAATGATCTAATTAGGCGGAATGTAAAAAATAACCGAGTATCTCCAAGGAACGGCAACAACATTACTTTGGTTCTGTCCAGCTACGTGACATTTGCATATTTTGAAATATTTGTGCACCCTGTAAAATACTGCTGCTTTCTGTGCAGATGTGTGCCTGATTTTTAAATTTGTTCCATCCTGGCTACAGAATTTTTTTTACAATGCGCGTGCAGTGTATATTACACGCTTGCATGTTTTTATACAATTTTCATTGTGGGAGTGTATGAGACCGCAAGCTTCTGGGATGGTTATCACCTATTAAAATTATCGAGCTGCTTCATGCACAAGTTTTTTTCGTATTGTGCCTTTGCAAAAAAATAAACAAAAGGTCTATGGGATTATTGTGTGGTGGGTGTAAGTGTACTTGTGGACAGGCTGTAGCATGCATTGTCCAACACGCTTACATTGGCAAATTCTCATATGCAATTTAAGAAAAAAGAAAGTCACCTCTTTTTTTTAGATCTTGCAAGAGCCACTCAGTCCTCAATGGACGAAAGCCCAATGAATAATATACACGGTCTATGTTAAGTGGAATTGGAAGAAAAAAGGCATTTGCTCAGGTTTTCATCAGTAAACTGTGGTAGTGATGCTCTAATTCAAGATAGACGCCTGCCTTCGTCCCGCCTGATAAATTCCCATTTGAAAGAGTTTTTACATAGCTGATGTGCATTCTCATCTTAAGTTCTAGCCATGAACAGCCACTTTGCTCTAGTGCATTGCATATCGGAAGCTTGCGCCGTTTCATTTCTTAATTTATATCGCGGCCACATTGAATTCGCGCAACGGTGATTGAACGGTTTTCTGAGTGTGAATGGAAACAGCGATAAGCATGAAATACATTTTCTGGTGCAGTCACTATTTTCTTCTGATCGAGGGGTAGCACGTGGGCTAACGCTTTTAATTTATTTTTATGCTTGGATGAACGGCTAGACCGGACGAAACAAATTGCGCGCGCGAGGGTAACTTCAGTGGGCTTTGAGAGCTGCCCGATTGATCCGTGTTCACGTCATGCACGCCCTGCACAAAGAACCTTCATGTTAGCGAAGCCTGGCACACTTATCACTTTAACGTGAAATAACGATTTTTTTTTCGCGCTTTGAGATTTACTCACTCCACTATGAACGAAAATTTAGCGGAGGCAGAGGAATGGCAAGCCGCCGGCGCCGCTAAGCTGGGACCGCTGGCCGCGGCACCCTCTATCTGCTCGCAGCAGAGCTACTCGGTGCGCCCGCGCGCGGCCGAACATAATCAGGACGCTCGCTCGCGCGCAGTGTCAGCACCTAAATATTCTTCCACCGTGAGCCACCGTAATCTGGTGATGTCAGTGGCGATGACGATGCCCATTGGTCGAACAAGAACCTACGACTTCCGGTTTGTCTGCTAGCAGGTACGCGCGCTCCCTGCTCTTCCACGTCGTGTTGCTCGCTTGTGCGCCCTTGCGAATCGGTAATTACAGCCCGCAACGCAAGTGCCAAATCGCTCGCGTTCCAACATAGTAGTGCTTAGCGGTCTGATTAGCTGCGCGAACAGAGTGTGACAGTGTTGGCCTTTCTAGACGAGCGCGCAACACAGGGTCTTTAGCGGCATGCTTCGCATGAACACGGGCTGGCACTACAGCAACAGCGGCTATACCCGCTGTTGCTGCAGTGCCAGCCCGAGAAGCGCCGAGTCCATGTCCTCGTTACCGGCACGGTAACTCTCCGCATGCCATTTGCCATTCGCGGGCCGCCGTTCGACGGCGGTTTTACTCACGAACGGCGAGATTTCCTTGCCGTATAGAGGGTGACACCGGGACCCATTAGTGCGGTAGCCTCACCGCCACCGCCGCCGATCGCTCGATGGCACCGATATCGTCGCTAGGCCTTTTTCGGCTCACTTCAAAGTTAAAACGGACGGCGCTTCGGAATGAATTACCGACGCTCACAAGCCGCAATATTTTCTTACCGTTGTTATCGCTTTTCGCAATAATTGTACACAAAGAAGAAAATTACCCTGATATTAGCGGTGCCGTCGGCTGCGATGTGAGCACAGCAGTGTTGCCAGGTTTGGCTATATATAGCCAAATTGGGCTACAGGAAAAAATTTTTGGCGTCGACATGGACGAGTTGGCTATGTGGCTATATTTGGGCTACTGAAAATCTGGGACTTGACTTTGTTTGGGCTATAAGAGGCGCCCTAATCCACGCTCCAGAGGTCGCTTTCATCGGGTAGAAGCAAATATTGAAGGCTTTGTTTTAGCTGGCTGAGCCGGCAGCACGGTTGTGCATGTGTGCGTGCGCGAAATGACCGCCCCCTCCCCTTTCCTTCCCTCTGTGCTCCGTTGTCTGATCCGGTGGCTTTGATCTTTGATGCACTTAAACTTACACCCCGCTTGACCTATGCGCCCGATTCCCGGGCATGGGGATGAACCTGGGACTAGTGGGTTTTTCACAGTACACTGTATACTAACATTGGTATGCTCAGGAAGGGAGAGCAATAACATAGGGTCGGGGCCGTCGGGTGATCGGGGCGCCGACATGAAAGAATGGAAGCACGGGTGGATGACACGGCCCAGTGTCATGGTCATGCCTTAATTCCGGATGAAGTATCGCGCCGAGCACAGCTTTCGACCTACTGCACGTATCTCACGCGAAGCTTTACATCCATTTTCTTTTACCAGCTAGATGAACTTTTATTCGTGCTTATATTAGAGATTCATTTCGATAGGTTGGACGTAAGATATGATCCTCCTCAGAGAGGAGAATGCAAACATGGGGAAGTGGGCCAAATATGCAAGAACGTATAAAAGGTAATGGGAGCAAGACCATGAGCCAAAGGTGGGTTCTGGTGCTTTTACTTCTAGATGGTTTGCCCTTAATCTCACGGATGCAGATACTCATTTGGATAATATTGAAACATGTTTGCCACGATGACATCAGTGCACCACGTCACATGAACTTCACCCACCGTGTTAGCTTAGCAGTTGAGGTGTCGCGCTGCTGGCTGGAGGACGCGGCTTTGATTCCAGGCCACGACGGCCGCATTTCGATCAAGGCGAAATGCAGGAACACCCGTGTACTAAGATTTAGGTGTACGTTAAAGAAACAGAGGTGGCCAAAATTAATCCGGAGTCCCCCACTGCGTCATGCCTCCCTAACATATCGTGGTTTTGGCGCGTAAAACCCCAGCAATTATTAGAGAGTTTTAGAATAGGGGCCTCAAACTTTTGGGAGCCCCATAGAAATAGCGTCGAAGCCACTGCGCATGCGCAAGACGCAAACTGTGCTTGGATTTTGCGTCAGGCACGCTATTTGAGCGATTTAGCACGAGCCCTAAAAGATGCCCCAAAAGCTTTTGTCAACAAACATGGCGGCGCCCATCGAAGCGACGGCTCTAAACTAGCTCCGAACTGGGCTCAATTAGTGGTAACGCGTGAAGTTCGAAAGCTAGGAGAAGAGTTGGCGGTTATCGCTTTCTCTCAACTAACATCTGTAATGACGATTGATTCATTAGACACCGCTGATTCCGAATTCATGGCTCGTAGGCCTAACACGGATAGACTTGGCTGCGTGAAGGTACGTAAAGTTGGTTACTCAAAACAAACCGCAACAAGTTGCTTGCTGCTAATAGAATTAGTTCTAAATTGTAATTAAACACGTAAATGTAAATTACTCTTATCATAAAATGTTATATTTTATTTTAATATTTATGACCCAACGCTAACACCCGAAAAGCCCCTAAACGTTGGGGGCCCCTATTCTAAAACTTTATTAGCACATCAACATGATTTGCTTTTTGACAGTAACCGGTTTTCACAGCATAAACACTGTTATCAATTTGTTGTTTACCTTTGCTCTTTGCGTGCTGTCGCGGCTTTTACCATTTCGAGCAAGTTATGTTCGGGACGTGCTTGTCGCCGGAAACGGCTGCGCGCTTCTTACACTGGTGTGCCGTTTTGCGCAGTAATCTTTTAAACCTTCGCTTATCCCCATTCAGAGAGCGAGTGGCATCTGTTGTCTGACACTTTATTTTAACGCATGTTCTTGCCGTGCTAGAGACCTAAGATGGCGGCCAGGTTGATGTAAATGAACAGTGTATAGATCATGTACCAGCCAACCCGGGCCAAGCTAACTAAAAAAAAGTGAAAACAAGATAGGACGATGAGACAAATAACACGAGATATCATAGCGCGAAAGACTTGTTTTAGCTCGTAAAAAAAGAAGCCGTGAGCACGTCGCAGATCGCTGGACAGCTGAACTTTTACGCCGTAGACAGAGATGACGTGAGAGATCGATGATGGTAAACATTTTGCGTTCACGACAGCTAAAAAGCAGAGTTTGTAGTTAATCTTATTACTGTAAATATCTGTAAATAACTAAAAATAATAACTTAGGACTATCTGTCATAAAATAAAAGCACTGATTTCGCCCTCTGCAGCGAATCGCTGGAACTTAAGAGCTTCCGGGCCCAACAAAAAAGTGTTCTGTGCATGCATGATGTCGCTGATGTTGATGTCAAGGGCCGACCGTAATGGCGGCACGGACATTTTGTTACACCGGGTTGTGCAAAAAAAAAGGATTGCCGTAGTCGAATGTGAAAATGTATACACAAATAAAACTGCAAATAATAATTGCTATATTTGGCTACGACATTTTTGTGCACTTTTTTGTGTTTGGCTAAATTTGGGCTACAAGTTCTCTAGCTTATGGCTACGCCACCTCGTCGGGCCTGGCAACACTGGAGCACAGCCGAGCCGGTCGTCTCCCGTCGTTGTTTTCGTTGCCGGTGGCGGAGGCGCGCAGCTTCGCGGTCGTCGATTGGCCCGTTGATCGTGAAGCGGGCGGGGCGCCGGCCAAACTGCCGTCTACTTTGGACACCTCTTGCGCGGTAGACATTCTACGGCACTGGAGGCCGGTTCGCCGTCGGTATATGTCCCGCTAGCGTGGACGTACCTTAACCGGAAGTAGGCAGAGTTTTGAGAGCCGCGTTGGCGATGACGCATGTCAGGTGACATTTCTAAAAGCACTCGGCGAGGAGGGTAGAGCAGCCGACGAGGAGAGTAGCGAAAAGCGAAACGAGCGAGGGCCGTTTTTCGATCATAAAACGCGTGTAACTCCGCTATTACGGCCCGATTTCGAAAAATTCTCGCGGCTACGTGTTCGTTGTAGACTCGTGCACAACTGCAACACAACAACTAAATTTCGATCTCTGAGTGGTTTAGGCGCCCTTTAAGCAGCTCCGCTGTTAGAAAATAGAAGTGCATAGTAGAGTCCTAAATTTAATATAATTTGATGAAAAAATATTGTGGCTTCATCCACCGTTTCAACAATGGTACTTCTCTTTATCAATCGCTGGTCTGACGAAAAGCAGTCGAGGAGTCCTCTGGTCGTTACGTTGGCTCCCGCAACAGTAATGACTGGTACTCCCTTTGCGAAGATAAAGTACCTAATAGTATTCCTAGAAATTTATATCATTTTGCCTTCTTCAAACAGTGCCTAATAACAACTGTTTATTCACTCTGTGTATTTTCTTTTACATTCAGACGAAACCTGACCACATGGGACAAATCACGTAAGCCTCTCAAAATGACTTTATTGCATTGTGCGCGCCAAAATGTATTTCTTGTACATGAGAAACTAATGATAATGCAACAACTTACATGTAATGCACTAAGTGAGAAATGTTGGCTAATTTTTGATAAATCGTTTCTGCTATTACACTTATGAACGGAGCCTGCATGAGGTCGGCACAAACTCTACGAGAATGTTGAAACCAAACCCGGGCGCCCCGCTTGAACACGAACCAAAAAGCACGCAACTGATTTTCACATTTCGGACAAGTACATTTCATGGCACCACTTTATCCTAGCAAGGCTATTGAGTGGCACCGAGCGTCGCTCTGAAAAGTTTTGTAGACCTATCAGACGTATCGCCTAATTATAGAGTCATAATGTTTATCATTACTAAAACGAAAATACAGTGTCGTAGCAGTAGATATCTTTACGAGAGCGTTACCAGTCAACATTGCCGTCTGAAAGCTTTGTATATGCTTTTGTATCCGCTATCCACCTCCTACACCTGCCTCGCAAGGAGCGGCTAGCATCTACCAATTCAACTTACCCCGGCGCTAACGAAGTAACGTTATGCTAACCTGAGGCCAGTAACTTCATTTACATTCCTAAACTTCGTGCCTAATTTTGTCAGCCGGAAGTTCAAATTATTCGTAGTTCAAATAAAGTGCACCATTTCCTGCTGGCTCTCATTAGCATTCGTTGACTTACAAGATAAGGCATGTGAATAGCGACTACATGAACTACATTCCTTTAACTGTACGGCGTCACACAGCGGGGAAAATGTTTGCATGAGAAAACGAAGAGGAAGGACAACAAAACGTTAATTAGCCATGTTTTGATGCAATAACTAGCCTCCATTTCAGCAACTCCGTGCCGTCCAGTGGAAGCTACGGGTCGCCTGATTTACCATGAATGCAGAACCAGAAAATGCTTCTCCATTGCCCACTTGTAACCCCCCACGGCGCGATGCCGACTCAATAAACGTTTATAGGAACCCGCCGTTGTAGCTGAGTAGCGGCGGCGTTGCGCTGCTGTGAGCTCCAGTACGCGGGTTCGATCGCGGCCTCAGGGCAACCATTGTACCGCGCTACTGGTGCACGTTAAAGAACACCCGGTAGTCGGAATTATTTCGCTCGTCATTATGGCCTACCTCAGATGAGGTCCTGGTTTTGGCGCGTAAAACGCCAGAACTCAATTTTTAAATATTTAGGCTTCTCGCAAAGAATGGCAGCGCACAATGGGTGAGATTTCCTTTGTTTTCAGAGCACACATTTTCCTGCCGTTACTGATTAACTGACAAGAGTCCTACACTAAGCTGCTATGCGTGAAGTTGGTGAGACAAAGTACAATCTTTCCTAAGTCGTCTAGTACTACCATAATTCGTGAGCGCAGGACCGACGTGGAAAATAAGGAAGACACGGTCTTTCCGATTATTGACATTGGGGCAAAACGCAACAACGCTAGTGCATCATGCAGATTAAATAACTGCCGGAAAATGATCTGTAGCCCTGCATTGTGGCGTAATTCATACGCCACTGTGCAGTTTCGGCACCATCAAACAGTTAACGTTCATGTTTAAATACTAACATGCACTAGACACGGCTCAACACGCCATTTCGAGAAGTGCACATAGATTTGTTACCTAGAGGCAATGTCCCAATGCTCGTACGTTTTGATGGGCTTTAGATAAATTATCTGGTATGTGCGTTTTTAAAACTTCATATTCTGTAAACAGAATGTAAACCAGGTTTAGTTTAATGGGTAGGTGCTAGCCGCTCCTTGCGAGGCAGGTGTAGGAGGTGGATAGCGGATACAAAAGCATAAACAAAGCTTTAAGACGGAAATGTTGACTGGTAACGCTCTCGTAAAGATATATACTGCTACGAAACTGTATTTTCGTTTTATTAAGGACTCTATAATTATTATGACTCTATAATTAGGCGATACGTCTGATAGGCCTACAAAGCTTTTCATAGCGACGCTCGGTGCCACTCCGAAGTTCGTAACACACACCAGAGTGTGAAGCCGCAACTGAAGTATAAGCAGTTTCCTGACAAGCGCGGTGTGCTTGCATAGGAGAAGCAACCAGTTATAGCACTATTGATTACCCGCCGTGGTGGCGTAGTGGCTATGGCATTGTGCTACCAAGCCGAGGGTGCGGGATCGAATCCCGGCAATGGCGGCCGCATTTCGATGGCGGTGAAATGCGGAAACGCCCGTGCCCCGTGCATTTGGGGCACGTTAAGAAAGCCCGGGCGATCAATATTAATCCGCAGTTCCCCACTGCGCAGTGCCTCATAATCATATTGTGGTTTTGGTACGTAAAGCCCCTGAATTTTTAAAATATTGATAACATAACGCTACTTCGGCCCAAGCCGACAAAGCAATCTTTCATGCAATGATATAAAATTTGGCGGCAATTGCAACCGTAACAACGAATTAAGGTGGTGTAAGCAGAATTGTACGCAACGAATTATATGTAATTGATTACTTGTAATCAATTATGTTTGTGTAGTGTTATAATTTAACAATTAGTTTGCTTCCTCGGTAACATTTGATGTAATTCAATTCCGTTTTCAGTAACAAATCACATGTAACCAGTTACATTGTTTTAAGAAACAAGCTGACAGGTGAAGCAGCAGGGGACACCTAAATTGGCCGGAACAGACTAAGGGGATAAAAACACGTAATGTGTTACCTCCTACCCACAATCATCATCATGCAGCGACGCTTCGATCACATGGACATGACGTATTTGTAGATTAGCACATTTCTCTTGGAAGTTTGACTTCTGGCATTTCTCTCATAATAAACTTATCCCGCCTATTCCTGGAAACATTTATAGGCGGCCTTTGTAGTCAACAAGATCGGCTGTTTATTTCCTCTAAGCGTTTTTATTTTCATTATTGCGTTAGCTTTCTTTGGCTACTTCGCACACATTCATACTGTGGGTAGGGCAGGGCACCGGTCTGCTGTGCTGAAGGAACAGGGTTCGCAATTAACCGTCGGACCAACTTTGGCCACTGAGTATGTGGCAATATGTATGTATCTGCCGCTCTTCAACCAACCTCTTTCACGATGACGTGGGTCACTGTAGATGCGCGTCTGTGTGTGCACCCTTCTACAGTGAAACTATGTGACACTCGGCATGTTCCACAAGGTCTGTGCTGGCCTTCAATCAACCTCTTTGATGCCAACTTGGGTCACTATCTACGTGCCAGGAGGTGTGCCGTTCTTCAATAAACCTCTCGCCAACTCGCGTCATAGATTATGAGTCACCGAGTGTGCCGCTAGAGAGGGGACAATTATCAGCGTTCGCAGGCACCTGCACGCCACGCTTCTTACCTCGGAGTCCACACGCGGACTTCTCGGCGCAAGCCACTAACTGGCGCCGCGTGTCCAGACAGAAGCGCGAGAGAATAGCCCGGTTGCCGTATGATTCAGTGTTCGAACGCAGGTGCGTGCCATGCATTTCGGAGGCTATGCGCAAGCTTCGCGGCGGCGCTGCTAGATGGCGGCGAGTGCTTTAAGGCAAGCGCTGAAGAGAAATACCGCTGCAGTACATGCTCGTAGGCAATTCGTTTCCACGGTGGCAATAAGCTGTGTCACTGCATTGATTCAATGCTAAACGCAATTCCGTCAACAGCCACGTACCGTGAGGCTTTCTCTGTTACCTACATTTTATTCTCTTACAACCATACCGCCATTTAAGGAATAGATTTCGCGATGCATACCACAAACTGAAACAAACCACAGCACTACGTATTAAAACCTTGTACAACAAAATTGCAAAAAGGAAGAGATTATATACATCAGGATATTAATGTACATTCCCAGCCTAAAATTAAGCATTTAGCATAGACAAAATGGCACCATACAAGAATACAAGGTCACATTACGCAGTAATCTCTAAACATATTAACAGAAAAAGAAGTGAGAAATAAAAAAAAAAGTATTTAAAGATCAGCTGCAAAAGCTTTGTTATCAACCATGCTAACAACTGTAGCAGTCAGTCGACTCCATTCAGAAATGACTGACCTTTCAGATATGCAGATAGAGAGATGACATAGAGAGTCTTTTCAAATTGAGAGATCGTTTTCGCCAGTAAACGCATATGTACATAGCTCGTTACTATTATGCGAGTCAAATAGAGCTATTTTGGTGATTGTAACACATGAGAAATATTTAAAATGCTGAATGATGTGCATATTTACAATAAATTGCATTGAAGATTTACAAACCATTTCAAGGAACGTAACAGAATGGTTGGCGTCTGTTACAATTTGCTGTTTGAATATAATCGGATAACTAGTGAATGGCACCTAAAGATCAGTCGTACAATTAAAACAGTCCTTCTATAGCTCGACAGTGATGGCACCTTCGGACACTAATGCCAGTAATTCACCTAACACACATACACGCACACACGCCCACACGCACGCACACGAGCACATACACACATACACAATAGGGAAGTTACCGCATAAAACTTTGAAGAAAAGCTATTCTTGCAAAGCTAAACCGCAGGTGAACGGCGGAAGAAGACACATTGAAGGAGCCAGGCCACCTCGTCCTATTTAGTGCATTTCTGCAATGTTCTCAAAGTAGAGAAGAAAGTAACGTTAAAGTAACCGATTACGTTTTAGTAATTGCTTAATCGCTTTCTTGGGGCAGTAATTGGTAACCGTAATTATTTACGTATTTGAAAGAAGTAATTGCAATTCTAACCGGTTACTTTTTTTACGTGTAGAAGTCTGGGTGCAAACAACTGCTTTCATATCTGCGCAATATTCCAGCGACCCAACGCTCGGCTGTCTTGCAGCTTTTACCTTTTGACGATCGCGTAAGGTGGGTCAGCAATGGAGCATGGGCACATAAACGGCTATATACGCAGAAAGTAATCAACCTTGCTTGGAGCACCGAAGTGCCTGCTCACAATTTGATGCACCCAGAGAGGACTCTGAACAAAAACACTATATCAGTCAAGACTAATAAAACATTCACTGAAAGTCTATTGCCGTTAAATTCGTGGTAAAATGTCGAATGTTAGAAGAGAAAGCAATAGTTTTTTTTTAAATTTCGCGCCAAAATACCAGCGCCGGTACATCAGTGTGATATGACTGATACGAAGCTTTCTTTTTTTGTAGTTGGGCCACGTTGGCACATTCATCGTCATCTTCATCATCAGCCTATATTTATGTCCACTGCACGATGAAGGCCTCTCCCTGCGATCTCCAACTACCCCTGTCTTGCGCTAGCTGATGCCAACTTGTGCCTGCACATTTCATAACTTTATCACCCCACCTAGTTTCTGCCGTCCTCTACTGCGCTTCTTTTAGTATCCAATCTGTAACTCTAATGGTCCACTGGTTATCCATCCTACGCATTACATGGCCTGCCCAGCTCCAGTTTTTTCTCTTAATTTCAATTAAAATGTCGGCATCCCCGTTTCCTCTCTGATTCACACCGCTTTCTTTCTGTATCTTAACGTTAGGCCTAACATTTTTCGTTACATCACTCTGTGTGCGGTCCCTAACTTGTTCTCGAGCTTCTTTGTTAACCTCCAAGTTTCTGCCCCATATGTTAGCACCGGTAGAATGCAATGATTGTACACTTTTCTTTTCAACGACAGTGGTAAGCTCCCAGTCAGGATTTCGTAATGTCTGCCGTATACACTCCAACCCAATTTTATTTTTCTTTAAATTTCCTTCTCGTGATCAGGGCCCCTGTGAGCAATTGACCTAGATGAACGTACTCTGTTACAGACTCTAGAGGCTGACTGGCGATCCTGAATTCTTGTTCCCTTGCCAGGCTATTGAACATTACTTTTGTCTCCTGCATCTTCATCTTCAACCCCACTCTTACACTTTCTCGGTTAAGGTCTTCATTGATTTTTTTTATATTTCGTCCGCATTGTTGCTGAGCAGGACAATGTCATCTGCAAACGGAAGGTTGCCGAGATATTCACCATTGATCCTCACTCCTAAGCCTTCCCAGTCTAGGAGCTTGAATACTTCTAAGCATGCAGTGAATAACATTGGAGAGATTGTGTCTCCTTGCCTGCTCCTTTTTTGATAGTTAACTTTCTACTTTTATTGTGAAGAATCAAGCTAGCTGTGGAATCTTTGTAGATATGTGCCAATATATTCACGTATGCCTCCTGTTTGATTACCCAATGCCCCTACGACTGCTGGTATCTCCACTGAATCAAATATATCTTCATAATATATGAAAGCCACATAGAGGTTTATTGTACTCCGCATATTTCTCGATTACCTGATTGATGACATGGATATGATCCATCGTAGAATATCCCTTCCTTATGCCAGCCTGTTCTCTTGGTTGGCTGAAGTCAAGTGTTGCCCTGATTCTATTCGAAATTATCTTGGTGAATATTTTATACAATACTAAATGCAAGATAATTGGTCTATAATTCTTGAATTCTTTAACGTCTTCCTTCCTATCGATTAGTATAATGTTGGCGTTCTTCCAGCTCTCTGGTACACATTATCGCAAGAAACGAAGCAATAGCCTCAGATTTAAAAAAAACAATGAAGAGAAAATAACAGAGATCGAAAAAAACATAGAGAAGAAAATTGAGGTTTTTCCTAAAGCAGTCTGGCAAGATAAGGATTTGGTAAACGTTATGCAGCAGGAAATAAGGCAGACACGGCCAAACACAGAGGAAACCACGTCAGTGGTGAAACAGGGAAATAACGCAAGCTATCTATATCGAAGCGCGTAAAGAGGCGCCTAAGGCTCATCCAGAAGCCAAAAAGTTGGGATTACACGAAGAAGAGGTGCTCTTTAGATGGAACACATACCGAGGCAAAAAAAAGGATGGCGGATGAGCTCATGCAAATAAAAATTAAATGAGCAAGTGACCGCTGGGTGCATAACATTCACGAAGGAGACGAAGGTGCCGACAAAAGATTCTGTAACCATATAAAAGCACTCGAAGCTCCTACTAAAACCTCGCAGACGCCTATAAGGGATGAAGACGGTAACGTCTACGAAGGAGACGATGCTCTGCGATACATCACAGCGTTATTAGGGATAACTTCGTCACGACAAAAAGCCGAGCTCAGACAACAGATGCGGCAACAACAGTGACGCCTGAGAGATCAAAATTTTGCATAGAAAGCTTTTATTGGAAAAAGGCAGCAGAAAATGTCCCTAATAACACGGCAACAGGACCCGATGAAATCCCAATACAGCTAATGAAAACGTCGGTCGAAAGAGCAAGGCACTGTTGACTAATGACATAGAGCAAGTGATTAGAACGAAGAAAATTCGGGTTAGATGGCGCGAAAGCAAGATGAACTCATCTACGGAGGCAAAGGAGATAAGGATAAGACGAGCTCGTACAGGCCAGTTACAGTAACGTCGGTGATATATAGAATATCAATGCAAGCCTGAAAATTAGAACCGTCGAAGTGGGTTGAGCAAAAAGATGTATTGGGGGAAATACAGAATGGGTTCAGGCGAGGCAGACGCAGACGCGAGGCAGGCGCTGCAGTAGCGAACGATGACAGGACTGACGAAGACGACGATCGCCCATAGTCGCACGCACGGGCTCTTCTGTCTTCTGCCCGTTGTATATATATATATATATATATATATATATATATATATATCCCGCACCTCCATCAAAATTTTATGGGGCTAAAAGACGCAAAAACATATATATATATATATATATATATATATGTATATTTCTATATTTATATTTTCAAATATCAAGACGGATTTACGCAGCCGATGCTCCTTGGCTGCATCTAGAATGCCAGCCCAAGGCGGGAACGAGAATGCTTCGGGCAGGTCACCAACCATGCCTAAACCAACCGACTGTGATGCGCCTACCTGGAGCCCCTTCCGAGACAACAGCCACCGCGCTCCATGGAAATGGTGGCTTCCGTGAACTGACCGCCACGGAGGGGCGACTAATTCTTCCAAGGAGCCAGCGTCAAGCATTGCCGTGGGAACGACATCAACGTTTGGTTCCCAAGGTGTCAACCGTTGCCTGTGTTCGGGAGTGAGCAGGCAAGATTGGAGGCGGAGCCCGGTGGGAAACGATGGCAGATCATGTGCGAGATATGGCGAACTGTTCGAAGATGGTCATTGGCTAAGAACTAAAGTACAATTCCTCGTCAAGTGAAAGAGCAAAACGAAACGGATAAAACAGCGGGATTTGAGTGTTGTGGGGACGCTGGGAGATGTGAACGCTAGAACATGCCAATATGTTAGAGCACGTAGACGGCTCCAATATCATGGAGCCCTTCTTGCAAAATATGTACATTTGTATATAAAACAGTTTTCTGATCTCACTGGATAACTCCTTCTCTCGGCACTTGGCACATCACCCACAGAACATTCGTGCCGCTCGGACCTCAGCTTTCGCAACAGTACAGGATCACTCCAGAAAGAGAGAAAAGCAGCACGCAGAAGCACATACAGAGATCAGACTTGTATTGGACGTACTTAACACATTAAAACGGCACACATGTGACAGTTCCCCAAAATACATTCTAGAGGACAGGCAGCTTTATATAGATTAGTCAAACCTAATCTGCCTACCGTTCATGAGGAAGCAGGTGTCACCGTGTCGGAGACGTCGTGGAACCGGTGTCGGACTGCAGTGTCTGACAGCAAGGTCGGACAGCAGGCTCGGATAGCAGGCTCAGGTGGCCCTGCGCCACAGTCGATGAACCGGAGCCTCAGCGTGCGCGGTTTCCCGACGGCGGGGTTGTGCTCCCGAGCACACATCAGCAGCCCAACGGGTCACCTCCGCGGCTGGCGAGGTAGCGCTGTGGCAGCTCAGCCGAACGCTCGTTCAGCCAGCCTCAGGACCGCCAGCCCTACTGGACTGGCGGTTCTGAGCGGGCGGTTGCCCAGCCCGCTGGGCAACTGCCCAGCGGAAGAACCAGATGATGTGGCCACTCAGATGGTGACAGTTTTGATTCGGGTGCAGGCGTAGTGAAGCGGGCGGCGATAGCTCCTGTAGACTGGACGCCCAGCGAGGAAGCTCTGCCGTCGAACGCTGAGTGGTTCCCAGTTATTCCCAGTGGTTCTCAGTGGTTCCCAGTGTATTTCTTCGATAGACCTTCGTTCCGGGTATTGGCAAAGAAAAGTTGACCACATGGTTCGTGAAAACATGGCGTTTGTTACACCTAATGGGCTCTGTCAGTTTATGGTGATGCCATTCGGGCTATGCAATGCTCCCGCTACATTCGAACGAATGATGGATGGCCTCCTTCATGGTTTAAAGTGGACAATGCGGTGGTGCTACCTCAATGATGTCATTGTCTTTTCGCCGACTTTTGACACGCACCTCGAGCGTCTCTATACAGTTTTTTTCAGTGTTGCGCAAGGCGAGACTTGAGGTCAATTCGACGAAATGTCACTTCTACCGCCGGCAACTTACTGTGCTCGGACACCTCACCGACTCTTCCGGTGTTCGTCCCAATCCGGGGAAAGTTCGCGCAGTCAAGGATTTCCCTGTGCCAACTGATGATTTACCTAACTGTGTATCTTCCAAAATTAGACTGTTCGTTGACGACTGTGTTGTGTACAGAGCCATTACAAGTGAAACGGACCACCAATATTTACAAACTGATCTCGATTCAATTAACACTTGGTGTTCACCGTGGAAAATGACCCTAAACCACTCTAAGACAAAGCTCGTCTCCTTTACAAGAAACTCTTGCCGCATCCCAACCAAATACACTATTAATGACTTAACAGTTGAGGCAGCTTCTACTTACAAATATCTAGGTGTTCATCTACTGTCTGACTTAACCTGGAACTATCACATTGATCTGATTCTAGCAGCTGCTAACCGTTCTCTAGGCTTATTAAAACGTAACCTTCGACATGCTCCTGCGCCTGTGCGTAAACTTGCTTATATCACCTTAATCCGACCTAAAATCGAATACGCTTCAGCCATATCGGACCCGGATCAAGCCTACATCATTGATAACATCGAATCCCTGCAAAACCGTGCTGCTCGTTTCATTTTAACACGAAAGTGTTTTATGCCGGGGTCCACCAAGACTTCACTGACGTATTTCCGTCACGGAAATACGTCATAGAACATAATACAAAGAAAGAAACCAGAAGAAAAAGTTCCACAAACATGCAAAATTTGGAAATCGAACCCACGACCTCTCGGTCCGCGACGATAGATCGCCGAGTGTTTCACCCATTGCGCCACAAACGCATTTGCAGAGAGCTACACAGACGAGCTTAATATTCTTAAACAC
>NC_051156.1:42371448-42399842 GCF_013339745.2 Dermacentor silvarum
GAAAAGGCGAGAGTTGCGGCTCAACTGCAAGCGGAGTCGAGGGCTCCCAAAGCTGCTGCAGCACGGCGACGCCGGCATGCGGACCCGGAGCTGAGTGCTCGCAAAGCTGCAGCAGTACGGAAACGCTGGCAAGCGGACCCGGCGCTGAGGGCTCGTGAAGCTCGCGCTTGAACCGAGCATCGGTGCCACCAACCTCAGGCAGAGAACGCTTCCGGCGTTTTCCCGCCGCTTCCCGTGCTGTCGCCGCCTCTGGGTCCGCTTGCCGGCGTCGGGGGATTCACGGTTACCCGAATAATCCCAGGGTGCCTCGCCCCCCCCCCCCCCCCCCACTCATCATCATTCACTTCGTGGATATGGGGTGTTTTTTTTTTAACTTGCGACATAGTTCACCAGTAAGCACAGAGATAGCAAGTGCGGTAACAACAAGTGCTTGCATAGCGACACCCTCCATATACACGTTGATCTTGTTAGTAGGAAAAAACCGATGCCTTAAAGTTTTTGGCACGAGCACAGTTCTTGCCTCCGGAACTACGGCGGCCAGTTTTCCGCTTGGACGGGCTGGGGTCGACGGAGCATACGGGAAATTGAACGGCGACGTGGGGATGGCAACCGGCGTGTGCCGAAGGCGCGTTTACCCGACGAGAAATAGATTCAGGCGCTGGGGCTAGACGAAACCGGGTGTGGTGGAGGCTTAGGACGAGCGTATCCTTGACGAGCGTACCGGTCGCCGTCAAGTATGCGGAAGTCGCGGGGATAGCAAAAGAGTGCTACATGGCCAGGAAGGTGGTAGAAACAGCACATTGGCCTGTTGTCCGCAATGCGCCAAGGATTTGCAGACGGTGGGGGGAATGCACAAAAGGGAGCGGGGCCGGACGTACAGGTGGCCACGCCACGTAGAAGGCGCTTGGTGGTTGCCTGGGATCCGTGGCGAATGAAGCGCAAGGCCTGGCTGGGATTTCAGCGTAGGTCAGAGGTGCGGAAACAGGTCGATGCTGCTGGGAATTAGGCATTGGGGATTAGGTAGCGCCTCAGAAACTTGCTCTTGGATGACCTGTCGACGCGCTGGGACGAGCGATTGCGTAGGCTCCGCAATGCAAGGCACAATAGACTATTGTCGTGCCACTTCCTCGGGAACAAACTGCTGTATTTGCTGCAGTAAGGAAGTGTGGCCACCAGACACATCACCAATGGCGAGAGCCGAAATGCTTGCTTTCTCGAAGTTATAGCGCCGCTTGTTTCCGCAGCTCGTCATAATTGTGGCATAGCTGAATCATGTCGGCGACCGTTTTGGTGTTTTTCGAAACGAGCATCTGCAAGGTGTCGTCCTCGATTGCTGTCATTATTTGCCAGATTTTGTCAGCTCCCGATATGGCTGGGTTGATGGGGCTTCAGAGGTCTACGACATCTTCAATGCAGGCTGTAGAGTTTTCGCCGGATTGCTGGGCGCGACTACGCAAGCGCTGTTCTTCGTGGAGCTTTCGCGCAGCGGGTCGGCCGAATACTTCCGCGAAACTCGTCTTAATAGACGACCAGTTGGCAATGGCGGCTTCGTGGATACGAAACCATAGATGGGCCACATTGCTCAAGTAAAAGATTACATTGTTTAGTTCGGCGGCGTTATCCCACCTGTTTTGTGACTTCACTCGTTCGTAGGAGGACAGGCAGTCTCCACGCCGTGGTTTTTGATGCCGCTTAATATAACAGAGTCTCCCTACCTTGGAACGCCGGAACAAATGACAGCCGGGAGTGGGGTACCGTATTGTGGTGACGCGTTGTCAGGCAGAGTAGAAAATGTAGGTCGAGTCCGGGTACGGAGTTCCAGGGTGAAGAGGCAAACCAGCAACTCCACCAGACGCAAGTATACGTTCAGGTCAAGGCTAGATTTATCACAATGATCAAGCAACACAAGAGCGGCCAAGCGGTGATCGGCCAAGAAGCAGGGCGAGCGCTAGCATCAACAACAGTCTTTCACGTTTTTTGCTGGCGTCCCTATTTGTCACTCCACTCTACTTTAAAGAAATATTAACAAGTTGCACTGTTTAGCTCACACCGAACATCAGTGAAGCCTATATTATTAAACGCATGAAAATAAGCTGAAAACATATATTCAGAAATTATTTGAAAAGCTCACAATTAAGCCAAGAACGTTAAACTGTCCCCACAAGTCACCCCTAATATGGCCCCCATGTCTCTACATGTGAATTGGGCGTTCCGTGCAATCATTTAGGACACTAAGAAACATGCAAATACGTTCAGAAAGAAGGGTGAATTCATGATTGAAAAAACAAGGTTTACTTCAACTTTACATAACAAATTAAGAACAAAAGGGTATAGACGTTTGGCCACCTATACAAGTGGCATCTTCAGTATACACTGACACAAAGGAGGGGAGGTCCCAGTCTACTCATCAAACTGGTCGTTGTAAACGTCTTCCAGGGGGCCGCCGTTGGTGTTGCACGCCGATGCGTCACGACGGATGAACCATAATTACAGGACCTTTCTTTTCCCCCACTTTTGCTCTCGGGCGAGCGTCGTCGCATTGTCAAGGTCAAAACTATGCACTGTCATCCAGCAGTGTTCGACAAGTTCCCTCGTAGAACGCGTTGCATGGGTGGCCTTGGCAACGTCTACTTTGTGTTCTTTCAATCTCGTTGCCCTTTCCTGCCCGTTTGGCCAATGTAAGTCGCGTCACAATCCCCGCATCGGACTTCGTAGATGACCCAACTCTGATCCTACGCAAGGGTGCGGTCTTTCGGTTTTGTGAACGCATTCCCCAAGGTAAAATAAGGTTTAAGAACGGTTTGCATGCCCTCTTTATGGCATACAAACCGGTGCATAAAGAGGGCAACCCTCTTCATGCACTTTGGGCAGCCCAGAGATCGTTGAAATAGCCCCGACCGCAGAAAAAAGTCGTCGGTACAACGTTTGACCCAGGTGACCTATTGAACTGAACCATTCCTATTGCTGAACCGTGACCTATTGGGTCACGGTTCAGCTTCACAAAGTGCAAGGGATCGTTTAATATGTGCATTTTCTCCTCATAATCCTTTCGGTGTAGCAACACCTTGCCTTTGTCCTTGTCAGCAGAGAGGATGACGATATAATTATCTGATATGAGATCTTTCAGCATCGCGCGTTCCTCAGTGGTGAGGTTCGCCCGACTGCTTTTGGCATTTGCCAGGACACTTAACAATTCGGCTGCGAGCCAAGTTTACCGCAGTTGTAGCCTGGATATGCCGCAACTTCTCCTCAAACTCCACGATGATGCTAAGTTTCGGCACTTTCCGTGGGGAAATCGCGAAGACCCTTTGACAATAAGCTCATGTAGTAGTCCGATAGACGTTTCGAGGAATAGTCATGCACCGCTTTTGAACTGTCACGTTCTGGCCCACCATGAGGTAACAACCGGGTGAGGGGGGAGTAAGTCACGAGTGAGGGCAGCGTCTATTGTATCTATTTCCTATGTCCAGGGTCTGTCAGACACTGTTGGGAGATCTTTGCGTCCGTTGGGCATACAAACCGTTTTTAAACCCCATTATACCTTGGGGGGCGGTGGCGTGGAGCAGAGGTAGAACACCCGGCCTCTAATCTTTAGGTCGCAAGTTCGAATCAACCTCCAGTCCATTACATTTTTGGGCATGGAGTGGCGATTGACACCGGAAAAAATATAGCTGAGAGCTAGTGGGGCTATACTAGTCCAGGTGCAACCAAATTAGGAAGGCCCAATAAGCTTCAAAGCTCACTTCCTCACCAGAACAGGAATTGGCCTCCCTGGTGCAGTGTTCGGCCACTACCTCCCTCATGACTCCTACAGTTAACCCATGGCCCTCACACCCCAGCGGCTGCGGAGCACCTGACCAAGGCGGCGGTCAGACCTGCGACGCGACAGAGAATGCCAAGAATCTCTGGGTCCGGACAGGCTGCCACTGGAAACTGGATCTGGCAACGTTCAACACGCACACCCCATCGAGTGAGGCTAGCTTAGCAGGGCTATTTGAAGAATTATCAGGCATTGCCTTGGATAATATTGGCCTTAGTGAGGTTAGAAGAACTGGTGATGCTTATACAGTGCTGAATAATGGCCACGTCCTGTGCTACAGAGGTCTTCCAGATCAGAGAGAATTCGGGGTAGGATTTCTAGTTCATAAGGACGTAGCGGGCAACATTGATTAATTCTACAGCATTAATGAGAGAGAGGGTAGCAGTAGCCGTAATCCAGTTGAATAGGAGGCATAGAATGAAGGTAGAAAAAGGCTACGCCCCAACTTCCAGTCCTGATGATGAAGCAATAGAACAGTTTTATGAGATGTTGAATTAGCTATAAGAAAGGTGCAAACTCAGTATAACGTTGTCATGGGTGCCTTCAGTGCAAAAGTGGGGGGAAAGCAGGCTGGTGAGCAAGCAATTGGCAACTACGGCATCAATTCTACGCTAGAGGAGAGATGTTAGTGGAATTCGTGGAAACGAATATGCTCCGAATAATGAATACCATCTTCAGGAAGCGCAGCAACAGGAAGTGGACCTGGGAAAGCCCTAGCGGAGAAAGAAGGAATGAAATAGATCTCATACTCTCTGCCAATCCCAGCATAGTGCATGATGCAGAAGTGTCAGGTAGGGCAATGCGCAGTGACCATTGGTTAGTCGGGTCTAGGATTTCTCTCAATTTGAAGAGAGAAAATAAAATTAGTCAAGAGAAACAGGCCAGCCTAGACGCAGTAAGGGTAAAAGCAGACCAATTCAGGCTGGTGCTCGCAAACAAATATGCAGCTTTAGAGCAGGAAGATGAAGGCAACGTAGAGGAAACGATTCAAACCGTAACTAGGCTGATCTCAGAAGCAGCAATTCAAGTACGAGGTAAGGCAGCAAGGCAACGAGTAGGTAAGCTCTCCCAAGAAACAAAGCACCTAATAAAGTAACGGCAAAACATGAAAGTGTCAAACTCGAGAGATTAGATAGAATTCGCTGAACTGTCGAAACTGATCGACAAGAAGAAAGTAAGGGATATCCGAAATTATAACGTGTAAAGATTGAGGAAGCATTAAAATATAGATGCAGCATGAAATCAGTGAGAAGAAAACTTAGCATAAGACAAGGCAGAACGTATGCACTGAAAGATAAGCAGGGTAATATCATCAGCAATTTCGATGACACATTAAAAGCAGCGGAAGAATTCTATACTGACCTATACAGTACCCAGAGCAGCCAAGCTACTTTCATTCGAAGTAGTGATGAACAGGATACGGAGGCTCCTTCTATAACTACCGAGAAAGTTAGAAGGGCCATGAAAGACATGACCAGGGGAAAAGCTGCTGGAGAAGATAGAATAACAGTCGATTTAATCAAAGATGAAGGAGATATCATGCTTGAAAAGCTTGCGGCTCTTTATACGCATTGCTTCACGACTTCAGGTGTACCAGATAGCTGGAAGAACGCCTACATTATACTCAGTCATAAGAAGGGAGACGTTAAAGTATTGAAGAACTATAAACCCATTAGTTTACTTTCAGTATTCTATAAAATATTCACCAAGATAATTTCTAATAAGATCAGGGCAACACTTTACTTCAGCCAACCAAGAGAACAGGCTGGCTTCAGGAAGGGATCTTCTACAATGGATCATAGCCATGTCATAAATCAGGTAATAGAGACATCTGCAGAGTACAATCAACCTCTCTATATGGCTTTCACAGATTATGAAAAAGCATTTGACTCATTAGAGATAACAGCAGTCATAGATGTATTGCGTAATCAAAGAGTAAAGGCGGCATACGTGAATATCTTGGCAAAGATCTACAAGAATTGTACAGCAACCTTGGTTCTCCACAGGAAAAGTAGAAAAACACCTATCAAGAAAGGGGTCAGGCAAGGAGACACAATCTCTTCAATGTTATTCACTGCATGCTTCGAAGAAGTATTCAAGCTTTTAGACTGGGAAGGTTTAGGAGTGAGGACCAACGGCGAATATCTCAGCAACTTGCGGTTTGCGGATGATATTGTCCCAGTCAGCAAAAATTGGGACGAATTACAGGAAATTATTGAGGACCTTAACCGAGAAGGTGTATGAGTGGGGTTTCAACTTCGCCTTTATTTTCGACAGACGTAATACAGAGCCTGCTATAAGGGCAGAGGCTAAAGGCTTAAATTGCCTGACAAAGGCCTCTGAACCTTTAAAGTTTGGTGAGCGGTTTTAGGCAAAGATGACAGTCACGCTTTTATCCCAAAAAACTAATACAGAAAAAACACACAGAACATAACCATTTTACACTTTTATAAAAACAGTATCAATGTCTATGCATGTCTATATTACTCACATACTGTATGAGGTACATATATACATTAAATATACATTACATGTGCTTGTTTTCTTTTTATTATGCAACTAAATTCATACAACATACGATAATTATTTGTATACAGACAAACATATTGCACGCATCCGTATATTTACACACACAAAACAAATCTAAAGTAAGTCGATAAAGAACCATAGCAAACGTTATTGCTGAGAGTATTTTAATTCAGAAATATTATAAATTTTTATGGTATTTTTGAAAATATTTATAGTGGAACTGAAATTCAATTTTTCTTCGACCTTATTTAATACATCAGCTACCTGATATTCCATTTTCTGTCGTCCGTATTCAGTTTGTATTCTGTGAGTGCGTCGTTTTTGGAATCTTAGACAATAGCTAGGAATTATTTCATCTTTTGTGTAGAGTTTGTTTTCGTGTATTAGTTGCAATAGCTTGAAATAATATAACTGGTCTCCCCACAGTATGCCATGCTTTATAAATGTAAGGGAGCCGTTCTTAAATCTTGCACTTTACCATAATAATTTTCAAAAGACCATAAAATCTTTTTTAAAGTATAACAAGCTTTTTGTAATTTGTTTTTGTAGTGGTACCCCAGACAAGTAAACCATATGTAAGTTTGGAATAGAAAAGAGAATTATAAAGAGTTCGCTTTAGCCGAAGTGGTATAAGCTGGGTTATCCTGTACAAACCTCCAACGGTACGTGCTAAATCTGAAATGAGGTAATTTATATGTGTATTCCAACTTAGTTTGTCTTGAAACCATACCCGAAGAAACTTTTGTTCTTCAACATGTTTAATTAGGCTTTCTTCAAATTTTAGCATTACGTTTCTGTACAATGGTTTGTTGGTAGGTCGAAATATTATGTATGTAGTTTTGGAGGCATTTAATGTCAGCTTGTTCAGTTTTAGCCATCTGGATAGATGAAAAACATATTCACTGGCATCGCGTTCAACCGTTGCCAGGTTATGGAAGAAAAAAAATATATTTATGTCATCTGCTTACATGATGATGTACGAGGTAGCAGTGATAGAAACAATGTCATTTATAAAGATAAATAATAGTTTCCCAAGTATGGAGCCCTGAGGGACGCCTCGTTTTATTTTCGTTTCCGTTGAAAATGCTCCGTTATTCTTTACAAGTTGAAAACAATCAGATAAGTAGCTTCTGAGAAGATCAAGAGCAATGCCTCGGACTCCACACCTGGATAATTTGTTTAGTAATAAATCGAATTGCATAAAGTCAAAGGCTTTCCTGAGGTCTAGAAACAGACCAAGCGTACATTCCCTATTCTACATATTTTTGATTATTTTGTTTTTGATATTTGCTAGGGCCTGCTGAGTTGATTTGTGCTTTTGAAAACCATATTGATTTTCGGCTATTAGTCGATGTTTTTAGAAGAATGCTAGGAGTCTTTCATAAATAACGGCTTCATGAATTTTTGATATTGTGGAAAGTACAGATATGAGATGACAGTCCGAAAAGTTGTTTACACCACCCCCTTTATAGATCGCAGTAACTTTCGCTGTATTTAACTGGCTCGGAAAAATGCCTTTTTTCCAGAGAAAGATTAAAGATGTGACTAAGTACCCCAAAAATTAATGGTGCAACCAACTTTATTTCAGTTCGGCATATTTAATCGATCCCTGGCGCTACATTATTCTTTAATTGATTTATTATATTTGATATAAAAGTTGTCGCAGTTTCACCTGAAAGGCGAAGCATCAATTGCGATAGCAAAATTGTAAAGAGCTATACGGCGTAATGATATTAGCTTTATCAGCTGTATAAACTTGGACATGCAGCAGCACCGGCAACACGCAGAACTGTTGTCGACGCCGTCGGCGTTTTGCCCGCGTTCGCTCAAAATGCGTGCGGCGTTGGTGACTGTTGCCGGAGCCTCTGATATAAAAAGTTGTCGCAGTTTCGCTTCAAAGGCGAAGCATCAATTGCGATAGCAAATTTGTAGAGAGCTATACGGAGTAATGATAGTAGCTTTATCAGCTGTATAAACTTGGACATGTAGCAGCACCGGCAACACGCAGAACTGTTGTCGACGCCGTCGGCGTTTTGCCCGCGTTCGCACAAAATGCGTGCGGCGTTGGTGACTGTTGACGGAGCGTCTGATATAAATAGGCACTTGGTGCCGCAGCTAAACGTCCGCTCCCTTCCCCCCCCCCCTCCCCCTCCCCCGCCACGGCCTTTCGTGCATCAGAAGAAGGCGCGATTGATCTACATATATGGTGATTGTGAAGGAGGAAAGAGACGCCTACTTCTGCAGCCCTTAATGGAGCACGGCACAGAACGCGCGTTTGTTCTCCGCCGTGCGTTCACTCCCCGTGAAAGCGCGCGTCCCTCGCGCCCTTTCACTCGCACATACAGCGTTCGGCGGCGCGCGGCGACGATTTCATCTCCATTGACGTCATACGGAACCTCACCGCGACGGCGACGGCGACGGCGACGGCAACGGCGACGGCGACGGCAACGGCGACGGCGACAGCGACGCCGACGGCAGAAATCTGCTTTGGAGTGTCCATATAATTGCTATCGCAATAATAGTTTGCATTTAGATAGATTAAAAGATTGTATTTGCATTGAGAGCGCCATCTTTGCCTTCTGTTTCACCAGAAGAAATATAGGAACCGGCGTTAATAAAGTGAGTATTCATCGCATCAGCTAATCTTTCCTCGCGCAGCGTTTCTCCATTTATGCTAAGCTCCTCACAGACATTAGTAACTTTTTTCCTCGAAGGGAGCGAGTTCACCACGGCCCATATCTTTCTTCCGTCGTTGTAAATTCTTTCCGTGCTGGTGTGTGTCTCCCTTCTTGTCTTCCTGTCGTGTTTTTTGCGCTGTTTCCCTTTCGAGTAAATTCTTTCAAACGCTTTCTGGTGCTTTGCTTTTTTCAGATCGGGCGTTAGGGCGTTCCGGTATTTTTTGTATAGTTCGAATTTATCAGGCACCTGCGTGCTCACAAAGTCATAATATAACTTATTCTTTACTTTGATACGATAATATAATTGAAGACTAATATGCAGAAGACAAACATAATGTTCAATAGCCTGGCAAGGAATAAGAATTCAGGATCGCCAGTCAGCCTCTGGAGTCTGTAAAGGAGTACGCTTATCTAGGTCAGTTACTCACAGGGGACCCTGATCATGAGAATGAAATTTACAGAAGAATAAAATTGGGTTGCAGTGCATACGGCAGGTATTGCCAAACCCTGACTGGAAGCTTACCACTGTCGTTGAAAAGCAAAGTATACAATCATTACATTCTACCGGTGCTAACATATGGGGTAGAAACTTGGAGGTTAACAAAGAAGCTCGAGAACAAGTTAAAGACCGCACAAAGAGCCATGGAACGAAAAATCTTAGGAGTAACGTTAAGTACAGAAAGAGAGCGGTGTGGATCAGAGAACAAACGGGGATAGCCGATGTTGTAGTTGACATTAAGCGGAAGAAATGGAGCTGGGCAGGCCATGTAATGCGTAGGATGGATAACCGGTGGACCATTAGAGTTACAGAATGGATTCCAAGAGAAGGGAAGCGCAGTCGATGACGGCAGAAAGCTAAATGGGGTGATGAATTTAGGAAGTTTGCGGGCGCAAGTTGGAATCAGCTGGCGCAAGACAAGGGTAATTGGAGGTCACAGGGCGAGGCCTTTGTTATGCAATTCACGAAACTCAAAGATCGCAACCCTGCGGACGACCATAGGGGGGTCATCTACAAACTCCGACGCGGGGTTTGCGACGCGACTTACATTAGGCAGTTTTAGTATAGTGTACGCAACTAATAGCGTACGCTATACGCTATAGTACAGCGTACGCTAAACAGCGCACGTTTATTACAGTTTTAGTTGGCCTGCGAGATCTTCCCATCTCAGACGCCATATGCCATCGTCGCGCCTATCTCTCGACTTCACCGACAGGTGACGCTGACATATCTCGAAGGTTTCCTCGTTAGGCTTCGTGTCGTTCGAAACGAGAAGCGATCTCGAAAACTCGACAAGGTTATCCATAACACACTGTTGTCGAAGCGGCCTGAGACTAAGCGAAAGCCGTTTACGCAGTCATTTGCTACGAACGAAGCGAATTCTACAAAAGCCACGCAAAATTCAATTCGAAGCGGGCAGCGGGGACCGCCGCCATGTTATACGTAAACTACGCAAACAACGCAGAGACGGTAACGCTAAATCTGAGAAATAGCGTGCGTACGCTATACGTTATTGGTCGGATAGCGTTCTGCGCATGCGCAGTGATGTCCCGCTATATTATAACGTACACTAAACTAAAACTGTCTATTGGCGAAACGGGCAGACAAACGGCAACGAGAGTGAAAGAACACAAAGGAGACATTGCCAAGGCCATCCATGCAACGCGTTCCAAGACAGAACTTGTCGAATATTGCTGGACAAGGGGCATAGTTTCAACCTTGACAATGCGACGACGCTGTCCCGAGAGCAAAAGTGGGGGAAAAGAAAACTTCTGTAATTCTGGTTCATCCGTCGTGACACTTCGGCGTGCCATACGAACCGTGCATGGCCACCTGCCAGACGTTTACAAGGACGTGTGTGATGAGTAGACTGGGACCTCCCCTCATTTGTGTCAGTGTATACTGAAGATGCCACTTGCATAGACGAAACGTCTATACGCTTTTGTTGTTAATTTATAAAATGAAGTACCGCATGACTCATAAACTGAAGAGGAGTATAACGAGTATATACGCCGGATTCGTCTTGGTGTTGCAGTCACGAGGCGTTATACGCATATCATCGGCTGCAGTGACACTGGTCCCAACTGCGATCAGTGCCCAGCGCCAGAAACACATGAGCCTATATTTTGCTCATGCCCAGCGTACGCGCGAGAACGGCAGAGTCTTATTTCTACTATTGAACGAGTTACCAAAAAAAATCTGATGAGATTGTCTTACGTCCTTCGCCTGACGCCAACAGCAGAGCTGTGGTCATCGGAGTGACTATAACCTTCCTTCAAGCCACTGGACTCGACGCAGGACTCTGGAATGACTCCAACGTGATGAACATGTATATACGCACCTCCTTATCTTATCTTCATCATTCATCGCTCTTTTTCTCCCCCACCCCCCTTCCCCAGTGTAGTGTAGCAGGCTAGAGCAAACTATCACTCAGGCAGACCTCTCTGCCTTTCCTCAAATAAACTTCTCTCCCTTGTCATACTAAGGCGGAGTCATCCTTTTTTTTTTTCAACGGAGAAATATAGCGTATGACGGCCGACTGATCGTGCTTTTTTTAGTGAAAGTTGCAATTCATCGATACCCGTTTACCTTCGCGTAATAATTAGCCATTATATTTTTTCACCGAAATGAACCTTGATGGCAGTTACGTTTCTCCCAGGTCTCTTACCAAATGTACAATGGCGGCCACATTTGGTTCTTTCAGGGCGGCGGGGCAAATTTGTAATCGTTTTTAAAATTAACCCCTCCAACCGACAAATGCAATTACCAAGTTTCATTTAGCCCTAAATAACTTACCCACTCCATGTATGCCTACACAACTCCTACAAGACATCCTATATTCTCTACAAATGTAGACTCGGTGAATTCTGCAGATCATCGAAGACATCGTGCAAACGCTTCAAATCGCCCTGGCTGCTTTGCTGTGAAATGAAATAGTCATAAAGCGTGTGCATATATAATGCCATCTCGTAAGTACCTCACAAAGACCAGGAGCCCTTTCAGGCGCCGAATAATTCTGTTCATTGAAAACTTATTTTTGCCGCATTTCTTGAGTCTTCAGAATCATAAAAAGAATACAGTGGCAGAATAGATTAAGAATGTTGAATTATTTAGTGAGTTTTTTCACGTTTCCAGACTGTAGGCTCCATGCAAATCAAATATGATAAAATCGACTATTACATGTCCAGCCGGCTTGTAAAGTACATATCCGGTCACATGAAAACTATGCCTGGTGCAAAACATTGTGAAAAGCAATGAAAGAAGCGAACCCAACACATACAACGACATAGTGACAACGAGCAAGAACACCCAACCGTCTACCTTCCGACTCGTTTTACTAAAATATTTCACACATTTCATATTCAAACTCGCGGTACTACAATCAATCAGAAGTGTCTCAACATTTTAAATATCGCTATTTTCATCAGTGTTTTTGCTGTTGATGCACTATCTTGGTGTACACAAATGTACAGAGTGCGCGAAAGAGCGAATACAATAGCGCCATAATATTCAGCCGATTCTTTGGTTTGCTTGATTTACATTGATTTGGCCATTCGGTATGTGCCACTGGGTGTGTGCCCATTCTAGGCCGATCCTCCAGAATGGGTGTGTCCCACCGTGACACAAGAGGTACAGAATCCATAAATGTTGCTTGATACATGCCGTATTTTTCTGTGCACGCACCTGTCATCACCATTCTTCCCTCGACAAGCATCATGCATCGCCTTCGTCCTTGTGATATCGATGCAAATATTTGGCTCCGCTCCTTTAACATTTCACGCACACCGCTGGCTGCATGAACTGCGCTGATTTCGCTTATCTGAAAAGCGCGTCTGGCAGAGACGCCGGCGACGCGCTCTCAGCTTGGCGGTAAAACGACCAAGACGCACCCTAAAACGCTCCGCTCAAACGGCTTCGTAGCGGAGCGTAGGCAGCGTTCTTCTTTCACCTGCATAGAGTTTCTCACTATAACACTAATATACTGAGAAACTCTATGTTCCCCTGCCGATCTGAGCGTTGTGCGCACGCGCATTAGCGTTCCCGCTAGCGTTCCGCTGAGCGGCAGTGCCCAAATGGTTAAGATACACCGGTCTGAGCGGAGCGGACTATGAACGTTCTGCTAAAACTGTCTATTACTCCAACAGAAAAAATGAACTACCAAAGTAACAGCATGTTTTCTTTTCTGCAGAATCCGGCTTACAATTTAACATGCACCTTTAGATACCGTCACGGTAAAACAAATGTAACCTGTAAGAGACCTGACAACTCCTCGTGCACTGTAAGTATGCCATGTTATTGATACAAGAGCCCTACATTGGAGAGTTACGACTCTCAGTACTTTGAACGAAAGGCGTTAATAGCCTTAAAAAATGACAAGTAACTGTTTAGGCGCGTGCTTGCAATGATCATCCTCGCGTCGAATTTCAGCGCAAGCGATGCGCTATTTCGGAACGAACTTTTTGTAAGCACCGGCACGTATAGTTCGGCACAACCTAGCCGGGACAACTATTTTGCTTTGAAAATTATTCGCAGACTGAGACAAGGCTATTGTGGTATCGGTTGACTCAACAAAGAGCAAATCAAGCTCTTGTAAATTTGGTAGCACTGAAACCAGTGCAGCGTAGGCAGCGCAGCTGTTGGATTGGCTTCTCTGCTTAATAGAAGTGGCTATGAGATGTCGATAGCGACGAGATGGCGACAGAGTAGCGTGCGTCGTCTGTAAAAAAAACATAGCACTACATGAGCGGAGGTCTGTTTGCGGCGGCTGCGGTCACCCACCCAGCGCATCTTGCGATTCCCCGATTAGCGAGGCAGTCGCGCCACACTGCGCTCCGTTTGCAACGTGCCGCATGAGACAGGTTGTCCGCGCCAGCCAAATATCGCGACATGAAAACACGTATAGAGCTGCACTCAAATTTCGCATTATGCAGTATCGTAATCGTCGGTGAACTTTTTTCTGTTAACGTTTAAAATGTAAAGTAAGTGATTGTTAACACTGAAAAATATTCACAACGAACAAATAGTCAAGCATATTTGAAAATACTAAATTTGCATGTTTGCCAGGACGCAGATAAGATGCATAATTTGGTCACCGGGGCCATGCAGCTCGTCTAGAAGTCGGATGTTAAGAATGTTGAAAATCTTTATCCACTGAATCATCCGCTCTACATGGATACAAACACTTGCTATAATGTAAGTTTCAGCCATTTCTTCTCGCGTGAAGCTTGCTCAGGTTGAAAATGGTGACATTACCAGCACATAATTTGCGTCTGCCATGTCCACACGCACACCAGGAAAACCTTTATCCGCAAGAGCAACATTACGAGGTTCTAGTAATGCATATACACCTGAATCAAGTGTTATGAAGGCATCTGTGGCACTTCCTCCATATGCCTTTCAGAGAAACATTACTGTGCCATTAGGAGCAATTCTAATAAGGAATTTTGCTGTGAACATCTTTTTGTGGGATGAATACATCAGATTCTGCGTTTCAATGGACGCAGGCCGTTCCACTTTAATCTCTGTGCAGTCAAGCACAACTCTACAACTTAGATAATGTAGTTTGAAGCAATCGGGCATTGTGGACAGCACATCGCTTCAGTGATGTCATTCTATCTAAGTGCGAGTTCTTGCGTACAATTCATTAAGAACGCCAAGAAAGCATCTATTAGCTGTTCTACAGTGCACACCATGGAAAGCGCACAATGCCTTGTATGTAATTTGGGTCTTCAGCTTCATAAGAAACCGAGTTATTCGATCGGCTTTGCTCATTTCATAAGCGCTTCTTGTGTTAGTTAAAATACCAAGAACGATTGCGAACACTATGAAGGACACTGAGCCTAGACTTTGCATCGCGTTCTCGTTACTCAGCACTGTTTCCACTCCACCAAATTAAAAAAAGGTGGTCGGGGCCTGAAGATGTGTTGTGTGTTAACACGGCTTCATACTGAATTGACTGAGATGACACATCCTTGGTGGAAATTTGAAGCTATGCTACGATACGTAGAAGGTAGAAAAAGCTCCTGGAGAAGATGGAATAATAGTCGATTAAATAAAATATGGAGGAGATATCATGCTTGAAAGCTTGCGGCCCTTTATACGCAATGCCTCACGACTTCAAGTGTACCAGATAGTTGGAAGAACGCCAACATTATACTAATCGATAAGAAGGAAGACATTAAAGAATTATAGGCCCATTAGCTTGCTTTCAGTATTCTATAACATATTCACCAAGATTATTTCCAATAGAATCAGGGTCACACTTGACTTCAGTCAACCAAGAGAACAGGCTGGCTTAAGGAAGGGATATTCTACGATGGATCATATTCATGTCACCAATCAGGTAATCGAGAAATCTGCAGAGTACAATCAACCTCTTTATATGGCTTTCGTAGATTATGAAAAGGCATTTGATTCAGTAGAGATACCAGCAGTCATAGAGGCATTGCGCAATCAAAGAGTACAGGAGGCATACGTGAATATCTTAGCAAATATCTACAAGGATTCCACAACAACCTTGGATCTCCACAAGAAAAGTAGAAAGTTACCTATCAAGAACAGGCAAAGAGACACAATCTCTCCAATGCTATTCACTGCATGCCTAAAGAAGTATTCAAGCCTTTGGACTGGGAAAGCTTAGGAGTGAGGATCAACGGCGAATATCTCAGCAACCTCCGATTTGCAGATGACATATTGTCCTATTGAGCAACAATGGAGACGAATTACAGCAAAATGATTGAGGACCTTAACCGAGAAAGTGTAAGAATTGGGTTGAAGATTAATATGCAGAACACAACGATGATGTTCAATAGCCTGGCAAGGGAACAAGAATTCAGGATCGCCAGTCAGCCTCTAGAGTCTGTAAAGGAGTACGTTTATCTACGTCAATTGCTCACAGGGGACCCTGATCATGAGAATGAAATATACCGAAGAAAAGGTAGAAGCGACGGAAGAAAAAATTATGCGTAAGTGTCAAATGACCCATTGAGCGAAATGCAGCTCGACTAACCTGAAACCTGGGGAGGTGCGAAGCATGCAGTGATGCACCGCTAATGGGCTCATACTGCCTTAAGCAATGGCTCATGACCACGTAAACGCGGCCTCCCCATTACGACAACAGAGGAGAAGTGAAATTCTACGCTGGAATGATCAGCGGCAACGCAGCCAACTGTGGAAGAAGACGACAACGACGAACGCGGGAGCAGTGACACAAGCGCGTGCCGAGCGCGAGCACGAGCCGCTGCTTACCGTAACTACGACTACAACGACGACGATGATTACGACAGGCGATGCCGACAGCCCGGGTACAGTGCTTCTAGTACACTGTAGCCCGGGCGCATGAGGGGATTCGCCAAGGAGGTTGTAAAACATTTTTAACCTCCTTGGGATTCGCACCTAAAAAGCAAGGATAACTCAGCTCTGCACTGCAATAAAAAATGTGATTGGGCCGATATGAAAAAAAAAGATAAACCAACCGTGTAGAGTTTTATTGCGATAGCAATTATATGGACACTTCAAGCGGATTTCTGCCGTCGTCGTCGTTTTCGCCGCCGTGAGGTTCCGTATAAAGTGTAAGGGCGATAAAATCATCGCCGGGCGAGTGAAAGCGCGCGGGGATGCGCGCTATCACGGAGAGCGAACGCACGGCGGCGAGCAAACGCTACTTCCGTCGCTCGAGTGGCAGTGGGGGTATGGGAGGGAGGGCGGGCGACGCTGTGCTGCGGCACCAAATACGTACCTTGCAAGCGGGCGCAAGGAGAACTGGCCAATCAATCTCTCATGCGAAATGAGGAGATCGGGAAGGCAGCGCGGGTGGGATGGGTGGGGGGGGGGGGGCAGCTTCTACTCTGCCAACAACTGTGCTTTGCGCCGGTGCGGCCCGGTATTTTGAAAGCGATCTCCACACGGCTCCGGCCTTTGTACGCGCTGTGCCTTCGCTGCTCAGTTTCAGTTGAAGCGATAGACCGCACGAACCTTCGCTCGCTGCGGCGGCTGCGCTTGCTCCCAGCGTTGTGACAGTGGTTGCCTGCGGTCATCGAGTGTGATCTATTCATGTTTGCTTGTGCGCACTGACACCACGCTTGTTAATTCAGTTAGTAAGCGAATGTGTCCAAGTGCATGCAGGCGATAAAACTACTATCCCTGCTCCGAATAGCTCTCTACTAATTTGCTATCGCAGTTGATGCTTCGCCTTACGGGCGAAACTGCGACATTTTTCGTAAGCGACGCACCAGGGCTCATAAAGCAAATTTAATTGTTTCAGTGCGAAATTATGGTGCTATGTTCTTGGATGCCTATTTCTCAGCATTCACAGCATGCAAACTGTCACCTAATGTCGTGCTAGTGCACATTGAAATTAAGTACCAAGAGGCCAGATATAAACCAACTATAAGGATCAAAAGACGGTAGTCGACCCCAATCTTTCACTTAAGTGTTTCTTAGTGGCACTCGCGCCTCGGCGTTGGCGTTCTGTGCTTTGGTGTGTGGTCATAAGTGATTTCTAATTAATTCTAATTATTTCAGACACTTCAGTAATTCAACTTGTAACTAACCTTATGCTCTGATATCAAATCTATTATGAAACCCATGAATTTTGTACTGTACTATATTTTTTTCTTATTTATATTGAATTTCGTCCCCGGTCGTGTCAGCTAATTTAATTCTAATTATTCCAAACCCCTCATAAACTCAACTTGTAACTAAACGTATGTTCTGATATCATATCTATAATGAAACCCATGAATATTGTACTGTAATATATCTTGTTCTATTTTTCTGATTTATTTTGATTTTCGTCTCAGCTAATTTATTCTAATTATTGCAGGCAGTTCCGTAACTCAACTTGGGGCTAAACTTATGCTCTGATAGCATGTCTATCATGAAACCCATGAACTTTCTACTGTACTATTTTCTTTTTGAATTTTTTTTCTTTATTTGAACTTTCGTGCGCGGTAGTCTCAGGAGGTGAACCGGAAGAGCTGCTCAAGAAACAATAGTGTCACTCGATGCTCGTGCCACTAATAATCGACTGTTGGTTTATTGTAATTTAAAAACAACGCAACCTACGACTGCTTGTAGTACGAATGCAAATTGGTTTGGCGCAATCATACCAGCATGCCACCACTGCCGGAACGCGGAATAACTTATCTCACGTTTTGTTATTGAATTCGTCACTGGAAATATCCTCAGCCGCGTGTTCAGCCACGCATAGAAGAAAATGGAGCTTTAAAAAAAGGTTTTCTGTGCGTGTTTGCGTCGCTGGATCGCATAGACATCTGGGGCGCTATTACGTAAAATGATTGCGAACTGTTTTGATTCAAATTTCTGCAATCAGCTTCCACGATTGGTGAAAACATTTCCGAGCCACTCCCAACTTCGCCTGTCTGTCACGCGACGTCACGAAAACCGCGATAGCCCCCCATGTGATATAACGTGTACACACTGATTATGCATGATTAAACCGCAGAAAAGAAAAATAATCATTCCTGATTCGACGACATGTCACCAATAGCCCTCTGCTATTGGTCAATGTTTTCTGGCTACGCCCAATTCGCCTGTCTGTCACGCGACCTCAAAAAACCGCGAAAACTCACCATGTCAAAGTGACGTGTACGCTAAAAAAATGCAATATTATTCCGAACAAAACTGAAAAATTTTCTGAATAGCCACAGACTGCCTCGTTCCGAAAGGAATAGAAGATGGCTGCCCGCCGATCGCTCAGGCCCTCGCTACTCAAACCTGCCGGTGAGCATGTATTTATTTGCGCATGATAAACCTTTTTGCGTGGCAGTAACACGTTATTGAGCCCTTTCGGCATGCATACGACATCGATCTGCAACTCTTCCTTGCTGAGCATACGTTTTAGTAGCATTCTTAAACTTCCATTGCGCGCCGCCGCGATTTTCGACCAGCCACCACAAGCTAAGTAAGGCCAAGCGGGCGAATCGGAGAAGCCGGCACCACCCTCTTCATGCGGTTATCTATTTTCAACGTGCTGGCTTGGCCCCATCGAAAACCTCTCCACTAGAGCGTGCTCCTCGCCTCTCGTCAGCCAATTAGATAATAAAAACCGCTGAGTGTGGAAAATGTTATTGGTTTTTAAAACGAACAAAGGTGACCTCCCATAAACGAGGAGAGTGTTTAATTGGGTTGTTCAGACAACGCTGCGGATTCTTTTCTTTCGTCGAAGCCTAAATCGTAAGGAACGAACAATAAGCTTCTGCTTGAGCGGGCTAATTGAAGTTTTCGCGTCGACAACGGAACGAAAGCCAGCCTTAGACAACTAGAGCGTCTTGCGCTAACAAACGCTTACATTCTAAAGGTAATCTTTAGGGGAAATTCAGCTACAAGTTCGTACCTCTCGTAGCGATCTTACAAAGTTGATGGTGGCGGCCGCTGTCTGTAGACCGATGGAAAATTGGAAGATCTAAAGAACCCGAGTTACAACTCTTCCAACTTCCGATTACCCACAAAATGACGACTTCAAGTCCGCGTGTTCGCCTCGGCGCCCAAGCTCTGGAGCCGTCCCACCTGTTGACGCTAAAATGTGAGATTTACTTCGAACACGATGTTCTTGCGACTGAATGGCTCCTTCAATAATGTTAGGCCCGCCGCGGTGGCTCAGTCAGCTAAGGCGTTGCGCTGCTGAGCACGAGATCGCGGGATCGAATCCCGGCCTTGGGGGCCGCATTTTGATGGAGGCAAAATGCGACAACGCCCGTGTGCTTGCGTTGTAGTGCACGTTAAAGAACCCTAGGTGTTCAAAATTAATCCGCCGCCCTCCACTACGGCGTGCCTCATAATCAGAACTGGTTTTGGCACGTAAAACCCAAGAAGAAGAACAATAATGTTAGAGCAGCCAGACAAATGCAGAATAGCGAGGGGAATGTTTGTAGTACGAACAGTTGTCTTCGGACCGCGCATATCCAGGCTTTCCGCCGTTCGAGCTGGTGAGGCCGCGATGGGAACCGATAAAACTGAATGGCCTCGAAAGCTTTAGCCACGTTTGAATGGGTGCTTGTGCACCGAACAACGCAACATGTATGTCCGAACTTGGTTCCACGAGGCATTTCGGCAGCGCAGAACAAAAGACACGAAGAAACACAATCAAGGAACGTAGCCCTGCCGAACCCAGCAGCTAGCGGCTGAAGGCACGAAGCTTTGGCCACAGCTTGAGAGAACATGTAAAATCGCTTTCGGGGCTGACTAAGCTAGGTCAAAATGGCGCGAGCAGCGTATGTGGTGCTTATTCTGAACGCGTGGCTAAATATGTATTCCAAGCTATCCAAACTTTCCGCTCATGAATTTAAACAGGATTAGTGCGTTTTGCTCTTCGCTCTTTATTTGCAAATATTTTGAAGCAGCCGCTTGTCACGTTTCTGACTCAATAATGTTAATCAATGTGGTCACTATCTAGTTATTTTCTGCCCAATTGGTCACGAGAGTGCTCTGTTCCGCTGGACTTGTTCTTGCTGCGCACGAGGCTTGAAACGTATCTGTTCTGTACATAGTGATACCTTGAAGCAAAGACGTATTATCGCTAGTAACTTGCTTCCTCTTGTGAACCGTCACGAAACATTCAGTTTTGACTATTCGTGCATTATCGGTGAAGTCCGTCATTTATTATGCGTATGTAGTGCGCATATATTCAAGTGTGCGCCCAGTCACTTATTTTTGACACGTCGGCCAAAGAGTGGGCGTAAGTTTTCGTGCCAGTTGTGATAGATGGGTGTAAATAACGTGCGCGAAAGTTACTGTGATAGGAAGCGGCGCTTCTTCCTTTGTCATTGTTTAGCGAGCTGTGCTCACTCTTGCTGACATTCTGGGGTTGAAGTCTTTCCTTTCGAGATCAGCGATACAAAGCTGGCAGATGAGTGAAGTTTTTTATCTTGGAGGAAAGTCGTGCATTGTGAAAGACAGGCAACACAAGCTGACTATATTGGCAGCGGTCCGTGAACTTGGTCACACAGATTCATTCCATTCCTTAATATGCCAATCACTCTTTTGGCAGCCAACTACTGCACACGTCCTTAATCCACAGCTCAACCGTTTGCAGCATGATTGGAACACGATGCGTTAGCGAAAACTCAGTTGCGTTTCCGATAGCTGATCGCACGGAAACAAGGTAGAAGCGGTAATGGCTTCCTATCTGTGCGCTGTCGTTGAGGTCACGTGCGGCAGGTGAAGTCCCTCGATAATTTGAAAGTACTGACATTCTGTGAACTCTGCCGCCGCGCCGAAGACCCTCGCCCGCCCTCCTCTCCCGCCTCTCGAATCGGTGCTTTTTTGAGATATGATGGGCCCTCGGGCCGTCGCCCGGGAAACGTGCGCGAAATGACGCTTTGCTTGTGTTTTCATTTTTCGTCGGCGCCATTAGCATGCCGCCTACCTCTGTTGTTAGTCAAGGTTCGTCGGGGTACGAGGGGTACGCTCTGACTTTTAAGGTCTGCTTTTTATGTGGCTTTTGTTGTACCGGGGTGCACACAGCAAGTGCGGAAGCAAGAGTATTGGGATGCGTGCCGCAGTGTCCTGAATACGGTAGAATATTCGAATCAACCTTAATAGAACCAACTCAGTTTCACAGTTCCGCTGAAAACATGGGCTCCATGGCACTCGCGAGAACTAACAGCGCTGCGATCCAGTCGCGCTACCTTCAGCGCTTCCGGTTGTGCGCCTTCTTTGCTGTGGCTGCGTCCCCTGTGGTGCCATATGATGCTGCGAATTTGTTGCGTCCTGCAGGAGTTCGTTCGGAGGTTTGAGTGATCGCGCTGGTCCGCGGAGGTGTGAAGCCTAGCCTGTGTCGAGCATGCGATATGCTGACGTATTTTGCACCGGGTTGAACAAGCGGCTACAAGTCGTCAGCTAAGCGCTACTTTTGATGCGTAAACATTCTTTGGCGAGTACCACAGGTCCGTCAAGCGAAAAGTGTAATGCCTTGTATCTACACAAAAATGCGTAATTTGCGAACTTAAAATGTTTAATCATTATAATATAAACGTAGATGATTGGTAGCTTTATACCAGATAAGGTGCAATTAAAAAAAACGCTCAGAAGGAATACCCATAGGGATACACAGGGCTCCTTACAAAATGCATGGGGAAGCTTGTAGTAGAGATGAGCCAAATCAAATTGGGAGGTGCGCCAACTCCAAGTTTGAACGGGGGCCAACTTAAGTTTGGGGGTGGGCCAGTGCGCAATACGACTTTCTCCAAGGAAATGGTTAGCTCATACAGGGTGTCCCGACTATCATGCACCAAGATTTAAAAATATGCAAATGCCACGTAGCTGGACAGAACCAAGGTAATGTTATTTGCCGTCGCATGAAGATAGGTTATTTTGTGCATTCCGCCTAAGTACATCATCATCAGCCTATATTTATGTCCACTGCAGGACGAACGCCTCTCCCTGTGATCTGGAATTACCCCTGTCTTGCGCTAGCTGATTCCAGCTTGCGCCTGAAAATTTCCCAAATTCATCACCCCACCTAGATTTCTGCCGTCCTCGACTGCGCTTCTCTTCTCTTGGTATCCATTCTGTAACTCTAATGATTCACCGCTTATCCATCCTACGTATTACATGGCCTGCCCAGCTCCACTTTTTTCTGTTTAACGGCAACTAGGATATCGGCTATCCCCGTTTGTTCTCTGATACACATTCCTGTCTCATAAAGTTAGGCCTAACATATTGTTACGCGAAGGACCAGTCAGTAAGACTACCAACTATTTACAGGTTGTATTTACAACAGCAGTTGCAGCGCTGACCGATTAGACTCACAGCGCGAGCTCAGTTCCTTCTTCCTCTTCTTTTCTAGAGTGATGGCGCCCGCGCGCATCGTTCAAACAACCAAATACCACACGCGTGTAGCATAATCCCCCGGCGGCAGAAGCGACGTCCCGGAGCGTCTAAATGTCATCACTGGGAGGGTGATACTGCTTAAGTCGTGTAGCGTACACAATATCACTGGACTGGGAAGCAGTTGGGGCGTCAGGGGCGATCTCGTAGGTGACGGGAGTCACGGCACGAAGCACTCGGTAGGGGCCTGTGTAACGAGACAGCAGTTTTTCTGACAGGCCGACCTGACGCGACGGAGACCATAGAAGCACCAATGAACCAGGCGGGAAGTGCACGTCTCGGTGTCGCTGGTCGTACAAACGCCGTTGACTCTCTTGGGAGTGCAGAAGGCGGTCACGGGCAATTTTCCTTGCGTGGGCAGAGCGGGCGACGGCATCAAGTGCATATTCACTGGTGGGCGCTGCGTGAACAGGGAGGGTTGTGTCGAGGGGCAGTGCTGGTTCTCGGCCGAACAGAAGGAAAAATGGGGAATAACCGGCTGTGTCGTGGCGCGAGGTATTATACGCAAAGGTGACAAACGGTAGAGCGAGGTCCCAGTCAGTGTAGTCAGAAGAGACATACTTCGCGAGCATGTCTGTGAGAGTGCGATTAAGACGCTCCGTGAGGCCATTTGTTTACGGATGATATGACGTGGATAGCTTGTGCCTCGTGGCACAGGACTGCAGGATGTCCGCGATAACTTTTGACAGGAATGTCCGGCCACGGTCTGTGAGAAGTTGTCGCGGAGCTCCATGTAATAAAATCACGTCGTGTAGAAGAAAATCGCAAACATCTGTGGCGGAGCTTGTAGGGAGCGCTCGGGTGATGGCGTAGCGCGTGGCGTAATCTGTGGCCACAGCGACCCACCTGTTCCCAGAGGTAGAAACAGGAAAAGGACCAAGTAAATCTAAAGCAACCCGAAAGAATGGGTCCGCGGGAATGTCAATTGGTTGAAGGTACCCAGCAGGGAGCATCGGCGGTGTCTTGCGTCGCTGGCATTTCTCACACGCAGCTACGTATCTTCGAAGGGAGCGAGCAAGCCCTGGCCAAAAGAAGCGTCGGCGGAGCCGGTCGTAGGTACGTGACACACCGAGGTGACCGGCAGTGGGGAGGTGGTGAAGTTCGTGGAGAACAGCCGAGCGAAGGTGTTTAGGGATCACAAGGAGTAATGCGGGGCCGTCGGGGTGAACGTTGTGGCGGTAGAGTACGCCATCTTGAAGTGTGAATAAGCGAAGGGAGCTGTCGGCAAGTTACGATTGCAGGCGTTCAATGATGATACGCAAGGACGGGTCACGGCGCTGCTCGTCGGCGACATGGACCAGTGGAAAAACAAAGAGAACGCAGGCGTCGGTGTCAGGTTCAGACGTAGAGGTCGGGTCTTGGACTGTGTAGCGAGAGAGGCAATCTGCGTCCTGGTGTTGGCGTCCCGACTTGTACGTCACTGTGTAGGGAGATTCTTGTAGTCGGAGAGCCCAACGACCAAGCCTGCCAGTAGGATCCTTGAGCGACGAAAGCCAACACAGCGCATGGTGGTCTGTGATTACTGAGAAGGGCTTGCCATATAAATATGGGCGGAACTTTGAAACAGCCCAGACGAGAGCAAGACATTCGCGCTCGGTAATCGAATAGTTGCGCTCTGCAGTTGTCAGGAGCCGGCTAGCGTGGGCTATAACGCGGTCGTGTCCGTGTTGCCGTTGCGCTAAGACTGCGCCGATCCCATAACCACTGGCAACGGTTCGGACCTCTGTAGGTGCGGACGGGCCAAAGTGGGCTAAGATCGGTGCATTGGTCGGAATCATGATAAGGCGTGAAAATGCGGCAGCCTGAGGGGAACACCACGTAAAAGGCACGTCTTTCTTCAGAAGTTCAGTGAGTGGCCGAGCGATTCCTGCGAAATCTTTCACAAACCGTCTGAAATAAGAGCAGAGCCCCACAAAACTCTGGACGTCTTTGACAGACTGAGGTACAGGAAAAGCTGTCACTGCTCGAACCTTCTCCGGGTCGGGTTGTACTCCGGAAGCATCGACGAGATGGCCGAGCACTGTAATCTGTCGGCGCCCGAAGTGGCACTTCGATGAGTTTAATTGGAGCCCAGACTTGCGGAAGACGTCAAAGATAGCTGCGACGCGCTCAAGGTGCATCTCAAACGTAGGAGAAAACACAAGGACGTCGTCGAGGTAACAATGGCAAGTTGACCATTTGAAACCTTGAAGCAGAGAGTCCATCATCCGTTCGAACGTGGCTGGGGCATTGCGTAAACCAAACAGCATAACCTTAAATTGGTAGAGGCCATCTGGAGTGACGAAAGTGGTCTTTTCTTGGTCTCGCTCATCGACGGAAATCTGCCAATAACCAGATCGAAGGTCAATGGACGAAAAGTATTTGGCACCGTGAAGACAATCAAGAGCGTCGTCAATTCGGGGTAGCGGGTAAACGTCCTTTTTAGTGATTCGGTTTAGGTGGCGGTAATCAACGCAGAAATGCCACGTGCCATCTTTCTTTTTGACGAGCACGACCGGCGACGCCCAAGGGCTTGACGAGAGCTCAACAATGCCTTTGGCGAGCATCTTGTTGACTTCCTGCTTAATAACTTGCCGCTCTGCCGTGGACACGCGATACGGTCGGCGATGAATGGGAGCAGCATCACCAGTGTTTATCCGATGCTTAACAAGGGACGTCTGACCAAGTGGGCGATTGTCAGTGTCAAATATGTCGCGGTAAGAAAGCAAAAGGCGATATAGGGCGGCTGCTTGGCCAGGGGCGAGGTGCGGAGCGACCATGGGACGTAATGGGCCGTCGAGGTTCAAGGCATCCTGCGGGTAATCAGGAGGATCTGGAGACACGTCGGCTGCAAAAGCAGTGACGTGGTCGTCTGTCACTGACCGGAGCGTGGACACCGCTATGCCTTCAGGTAACACTTGCTTCGTCAAGCCAAAATTGACAACGGGGAGGCGCATCCGATTAGTGGCAAAGGTGACGGAGTGTGGTACAGAGATGTCGTGCGCCAGGAGGACATCACGAATAGGGGCGACGACATAGTCGCCATCAGGCATGGTTGCCGTTGAGGCCAATTCGACGAAGGTTAGGGCTTTTGGAGGTAACCGAACAAACGCTGTAGTGCATAGGGTGTTCGGTTGTGCGGGGCGAATGTCGGAAAGAAGAGGAAGCTCGAGGCACAGCGTACCGGTGGAACAGTCGATGAGGGCAGAATGCGTCGTCAGAAAGTCGGGCCCGAAGATTAGATCATGAGGGCAACTGGTCAGCACGGAGAACAGGACGGGAACTTGGCGGCCAGCAATTCCGACGCGAGCAGTGCACATACCACAAACGGCTACAGTGGCGCCATTGGCGACGCGTACGGCTCGAGTGACGGCAGGCGTAAGAACTTTTTTGAGGCGATGACATAGGGTAGCGCTCATTATGGACACTTGGGCTCCAGTATCAATCAATGCCGTCAACGGGACACCATCTACGTCTACTTCAATTAGGTTCGTGTTCGTGAGGAGCGTCAGCGGAGGATTTGGACAGGACGAACGGGATGCAGCAATATTTCGTTCCATCGCTCTTTCTGCGGTCCTTAACTTGTTATCGAGCTGCTTTGTTAACCTCCAAGTTTCTACCCCATATGTTAGTACCGGTAGAATGCAATGATTGTACACTTTTCTTTTCAACGACAGTGGTAAGCTCCCAGACAGGATTTGGCAAAGCCTGCCGTATGCACTCCATCCTAATTTTATTCTTCTGTAAATTTCTTTCTCATGATCAGGGTCATGAGGCTGAACCGTACCCGACGCTGAACAGAGACGGCACTGCGGAGCTTAGGCAGACTTGAGGGTGTCGAGGAAGCGAGAATGCACGCACAAAGGCTTACGTCTTTTCGCCATTGCAGCCTCCTAGGCGTTTCTTTAACTCTTGCGAGCGGTTCGACCCATTTTAGACGTCCTGGCTTTCGCCGTTGCTTTGGCGGCGCGACACAAATTGGTCGTCACCGGCCAGTCGTAACAGCGGCCAGCCCACAATGCAAACGTAAATTCCCGAGCACGCGCGCATAAGGCCTTGGGGATTTTGAGTAATAAGGGACACAAAGTTAGGGGACGCCATCGGCCAGGCGTACAAAATAACGCAAATAGAGTACAAAGGAACACAAAAAGGCGTACAAACTACTTTTGACGCCATTTGCAGAACTCCCTATTACCAGAAAAATCCTCTAGGGCACCAAACCAAAGCTTTTTGCTTCAAGATGACGTCACTGTGCCCTTGCCCGTCTGTACATAAATCCCTCGAGGGATTCCTAAAAGAAAATACCGAGCGGCCATGGCGCTGGGCGTGCGTCAGCGCTTATTTTATGAGGATCGGAATCCGCCATGATTCTAACTGATGAGAGATAGGGCGGCACCGCACCCGGAAGAAAAGTCTCACCGGCTTTTCTAAAGGCGTGCATGCAGGATTCACTGCTTGAAAACATCGATTGAAGGCGCTGCTTGATGTGCGCGCGGTGCACGCGCAAGCTCGCAGGGGCGCCGTTTCTTTTAACAGCGAAGCTGTTTAAGCTAGCCGGAATTTGTGTGCGCGTGCCAAGAAACTGCCGCGCCGTAGCCATGGCAACCCGGAGGAGGAGGAGTCCGCGTGCATGCGCACGCGGTCTCCTTCCCTTTCCCTCAAGAACCACTTATCATCATCTCCTCCTCGCCAGCTTTTGGCCTTCCCGACCCTCGCCTCTCTTACCGCGGCGCGCTGAGCCAGGAAAAAAAAAAAAAAAAACACACAAGGCGAAAGCTTGCACTAGGCCGCGAAAAGTTGACGTTGAATTTATTTTCATCAGTAGTACAAAAAAATATAACAGGTGAAGTATAATGGCACAATCGGAGGTCCCGAAGTAAAAACTGTCGGGGGGGGGGGGGGGGGGGGGGGGGGGGGGGGGACCTCCTAAACAGGAAACAAATGGGGTTAATACAATTGTGGCAACAGTAGCAGGCTACATCATACAAAGGTTGTGTTTGTCAGCAAAAAAAAAAAAAAAACAGGATAAAAAAAAGAAAATAAACAGAGCTTTGAGTAAAAAAATGTGGTTGTAGTATGTAGAACATGCAACACAGAAAAGTCTTCATCGGGAAGAAAACAAACAAAAACAGCGCTTTAATAAGAAACAAGGTAGTGGTAGCATGGGGAACAAGCAATTCTGTAAATTATTGATAGGAACAGAAAAACACAATTAAAAATATAAAAAGATAATTAGGAACAGTGCAATACAACTATATTTAATAATGTTTACATCGCACAATAAAAATACTAGGAGCTCGGTAATGAGTTAATATAATATGCCTTAGCTTTGCGCTTGAAGGCTTCAAATGCACATGATTTGACATCGGACGGAATCGAATTCCACAATGATATACCATGACAGTAAATTTCCCATAGTTCGAATTTTGGGAAGGAGCAAATTGTGACGTGCGGAAAACCTTGTGTTATTAATATTAGTGAGGCTCAAGACACAGCGAAGATGGCCGATTGGTATCAAGCGGCTAGCCTCCAAAAGCGC
>NC_051156.1:42399942-42470968 GCF_013339745.2 Dermacentor silvarum
CCCCACCTATCGCTTAACCCAAAGGCTTCAAAGAGGCCAGAGGAGTCTAAACCGACCGCTGGGCAGATAGCTTCACATTCTAATAAAACATGGTCCATAGTTTCTCTAGCTTTACCACCGCAAGCACATGCTTCTTCTTCCTTTGTCTATCTCGTTTTATAAGTCCATGTTCTAAGGTATCCTGATCTCGCTTCGAATAGAAAAGAGCGTCCCTTTGAGTTCCCATAAATTGTCTGTTTCCTGATTTCGTTTTTTTTCCTTCTCTTAGGTAGTTACTCATAGCAGGTTTCTTTTCTATTGCCGCCACGCATGAGATTGTCTCAACATCTCCGACTATGCGTTTGACGCTCTTTGTTGTCATGTTGCTATTCTGATGTACCTGTCGCACACTTGCTGGTAAGCTTCCTCGTTCTCTTGCTCCACTGTGAGTCAATGTTTTTCCTGCACAAATATCTGAACACTCTCGCAGCCCATTTACTTTCTTTCATATTTCTCAGTCGCTCTTCAAGATCAATTTTACTCTCAGCTTCCCTCACTTCAAAACTTGTCCAACCCATATCACCCTAGAAAGCTTCATTTCCATCTTTACCATGCGCATCATAAAAAAGCAGTGGGGATAAAGCGCACCCCTGTCTCAGTCCCTTGGTGTTAACTACCTCCTCGCTCCTCATCCCTTCACATTCAACACAAGCTCTATTTTCTAGCGTACCAACTAACGCCCCAAGTGGCCGCGTCGCGAAGCTACCACGTATTCAGGTGAACCCAGGGTTTTTTCACAAATAATGAAATGTACAGGTCGACCATTGAAAGAGGCAGGGGTGTTGTGATCGGCCGTTTACCCCACGAAAACAGTCGCTGTTGGAGAACGCGATAACGGTGATCAGCCGATGACCCCGTCCAAGCCATCCACGACCACTATGACTCATGGCCAGCAGTTGGGCGTTGCAAGGAGGACATCACCTGTCACCGCCCAAACTGTCACGTGTGCGCCGGACACGGGGTCAAGGTGCTTCCCTCTTTCCCTGTTCGTGCACAGTGATTTGCCTGTGTTTTGGACAAAGATCCCCTCGGACGAAGAGCCCTACCCGCCTCTGAATTGGCGTAACATGATGTCATCCGTCTCGTGACGTCGGATTGGGGGAACACGACTGGAAAATGGCCACGGAGGTGTTAAAAGAGGGTACGGACACTTGGTGAAGCATATCGGCAGCCGGAACTTCTTCATGAAATTCTTCTTTCTGTAATTCTTACCAAACGCTTGTACATAATGTAATATCAACATGTGTGTTTAAACGTTTGGGATATCGGGCCCAGCCCCACGTTACCCCAAGCTGAATGAATACCACAAATCGTCGAACACCCGGTCGCAACAGGGCACCGAGAAGTTCTAAAAGACAAGACACAAAGACAAATGCAACGATTATACTGTGGAAAGCCGGAATCTTGTTCTCAAAGTGGTTAAAATTCAGCAATTGAAGCCTACGGAAACGAAGAGTTTATTTTTGAGACAAAAACGGTCAGTGTGAATCAACTACGACGGCTATCGTTGCAGCTGGTACACTGCATGTAGTCCAAAAACTGAGCTTTCGATTGGCCTAATTCAGACATGGCCTAACGCTGTTCCCAGAGAAGTTTTTTGAAACAGCGTCGTGAAAATTCACGTGGCATCTTCATAAACCCATGCATTGTGGGGATGCGCGACTCTCACGCATCTCCTGTAATCCGGCTTCACCGCGTGGCTAAGCCCGGGCGGCGGTCGTGGTGGTTGCGGCGCATTGGGAGAGATGGCGCGATGATGATGATGATGATGATGATGATGATGATTTATTGGCATCCCCTTTGAAACGGGGCGGCGACAAATAGTCACCTAGCCTGCTTGATTTAATCAGGTATTTAATCAGGAGTGTCGCGATGCTAACGCCACCTAACGGCGGGGTGACTTGGGAGAAAAAGGTCGAAGGCGCTTCCTCTTTGGCTTGGGATCGGCAACCAACACGCACGAACGCTTCGCGCGTGCGCTGGCCCGCTTCGCGGGACCTTCTTGCGAGGCTAAGAGCAGGACACCACCGGTATGGACGAACATAGATCGTTCGACCACGCCACCGTTCGCGTGACCGTACATGTGAACGACTAGGCGATGCTGTCACAGCATGGCGCGAACATATTCGCTCGCTATCGGGTCGCGGTGAGTCGGACTTCCTTGGTATGTGGCGCGCCCATGTGAATGTTCTATTGGCAGTAATTCGGCTAGTGTGTATTAGTGTATGAAAGGTGCAATAAATGCCCGTTTGATTATTTGCACTACTGTGTTGTCGTTCCTTTGTCACAAGAGCATGTGTGAGACCCCACAGCGTATAATTACTGAAACGTCACAAGCAGTCGCCGAGTTCTTTAATCGTACACACCTATCGCGCCATGTTATGCTAACAGCGGTCAAATACCGCTCTCCATGATATTTCTTTTGCAGCCACATGAAACTTAGTTCCACAGTCTCTCAGCAGAGGCCAACAACACAACATTGAAGCTTTGGATTTGGTTTGTTTTTAGCGTTGGGCCCTTCAAATGTTATATAAAGCTTTTTTTTAACGGCACAATTAAAACAAAAATTTGGAGGACGCTTCAGCTTCGCCTTTAAGAATGGAACGCGATAGTATTCAAAGATCCCTGAATACTTCTCGGGCTTCCCGGCAACTGCCGCTTTCTTTTTTCTCCCCCTTCACCTCTGCGCGTCGCTACCGTTTTATGCTGCCGAGGAGGCGAGCGCCATCTGGATGGTGTTTACACAAGAAACCTACCCGGGCGCGCCGCTGTTGGTACGGTAGAAATGCTGGAAAAGGGGTTTGTGTTGAGTTTACTCGAAACATAATTATGTTGTCTCGTACATCAAACTTACAATCCGACGCAGTCATGTCTGTAGGTTGTAGTTACTCGTACTTTACGATTTTTCTGACAGATTTAACTTTGAGAAATTCAATTTTGTTCACTAACGCCTCTGCGCACCCCGGAGGGCCTGCGTGGGCGGTGTGCTTCGGGATGATTTTCTCCGTCAAGGACGTCGGCGCTTACGCCAGCCCCGACGCCGGATTTTAGACGACACGGGGCCCTTAACAATATCGCGTTAAAAAGCACCTGTGACAGTTAGCACAATTATAACCCTCTAACTGAGGCAGGAATCACTTCCACGAGCAACCCAATGCGTAGTTGACTAAGAAAATTCCACTTATAAGCTACTTACTAATTAATTTATAGCACATATTGCAATTTACGAATTGTAGCTATTGAGGTCGCTGGGCATACTGACTTCGAACGCATTCTTAGGACGGCACTGGTTTCAAGATATATGCTGTCTATCTTGCGGTAAACGATGCAATGTTGTTTCATTAACATTTTTTAAGACAACGCTGTTTCATTCATTGAAGCGCAAAATGAATGAACGCCTATGTATTACACTGCACACTTTAAAAAAAATCACAGCATATCCACGAGGTGAATGATGGTGAGGTGTGCGAAGCTCCGGAGGTTATGGGTGATACCGTTAATCCTTCGAGAATTTCGCCCGATAATATCATCATGCAAACACGTGACGTACGGTATGGTATGATAAACTTTATTCGGGTCCTGAAGATCAACCCTTAGGATGACGCAGGCGGCTCCCACGTCGAGACAGTAAGGTTTAACCTTACCGCCGTGTCGTGGGCCTTCTGGACGGCCTGTACTTGATCTAAAAGCACTCCACTGTGAAGCACTCGCCGCCACCAGTCTCTTTCCTTGTCGCAGTCTGTGAAAGCCACAGGACATTGCCAAAGCATATGATCCAGAGTAATGATGCCATTACACTTCTCGCAATTGATTGGTACCTCTCTTTCTGGATATAGCTTGTTAATAAAGTTTGGACTAGGGTAAGTTCTTGTCTGTAACAATCTCAGAGTCACCGCTTGAGCTCTATTGAGCTTAGCATGTGGCACTGGGAATTCCCTTCTGTTCATGTAATAATGCTTCGTGACTTCATTATATGTAAGTAATCGGTCCCTGTTCGTGACTTCATTATATGTAAGTAATCGGTCCCTGTTCGTGACTTCATTATATGTAAGTAATCGGTCCCTGTTCGTGACGTACGGTGAAGAAAACTTTTATTGAGATTTCAAGTTACCTTTATATATTACGCACTTGTGGTCGGAGAAGTGCACAGCTAGGGGTTCGAGTACCGGTTTAAGGGGAATGTTAGCAAACACGATGTCTATGCACGACCCCCGCACGGTAGTAGGCGCAAGGTAGTCTAGGGAGATGCACCTGAGCGAGTATCTGATGGCCATGTGCTGAACGAGCCAATCGAGCACGAGCCGCAGCGGCCATCCACGCCCGCCGCTGCGCATCGAGCATGCTTCACCAACGATCCGACACGTACGGCGACGATCCAAGAAATGAGAGAGGCGCTCGCTCCCCGCGCATCCCCGCGCAGCAGCCAATCGGAGAGCAGCGGCACTTCCAGCGCCATCTAGTGTCGATTCACACAAGCGCCATATTGCACACAATTCTATTGGACCAACGCCATCTAGGAAATGAGACGAGAAATGGTGATGACACAGATTGTGTGCAGCGCCATCTAGAATATCGTCCCTGAACTGCAGTTTGTATGTACGTCTATGAGACAGCGCCATCTATTGCATTATGCGGGAGATACTGCCGTTTACTGCCGGGAGATACGCCGGACAACGGAAAGGTGACAAGGTTAGACTAAGAGGAGCTACGCCCCTAAAATTCATATCCCAAATCTGGTGTCATCGTGAGAATTCGTTCCAAGTGGAAACGCCTTGCGAACACACTGGCTACGATTTGCAAAATTCCACATCTGTCGTAAAGCAATTAAACAAAAATGTAGTTAGTGCAATTATATTTCATATTCGATTAAGTATTATCATTTCACATAGAAGTAATGCCCACCTGATCCAGTAACTCAGTTTACGGTTTAGAATCGTGCTATCTGCCACAGGCGATATTTTAATAATTGCTGCATTAAAAAAACACCTAGTATTTTCTCATTTTCATTCCTAAAACGTAGAAATGTGTTGCTTACTAGCTAAGACTTCACTTTTATGATAAGATTTCATTCCTTGGATTTGGACAACATAAATACAAGCATTCGCTTATCTTTGTGCTACGTTTTAAAAAAGTAACACTTTCGTGGCCTTCGCAAATGTAATGCATCTAAAATGCAGTTTTGGCAGGTCACTGAAAGAAAACAACATATAACGATCTAACTCCGCTTACTGAGGCCTCTGTAAGTGCGGCCTATAAATTAAATGACACACGTAGGTGTTTTGAGTAAGAGAGGAGCAACGCGGTAAATCCAAGCAACGTGTAGAAGTTACAGGCTAGCGCTAGGTTTTTCTTACTATCCAGGACTCACTGAAATGCAAAGAGGGATCGCTGTCTTATAACGAAGAAATCATTACGCTGCCCTATTGCCTAAATTATCTGCCATTTCAGTTGAACACCAACCACATTAAAATTTTGGGCAGCAAAAAATGGTCTAGTTACAGAAAGCGTAGGCAAGAACAAGCTTTCTGCGAAATATTAAGTTTCCCCGCAGGGGCGCCTGCATCCGCGAACGTTTGGCGTGTTACGACACCATGGACCTGAGCACGTGGGTTTAGGACCCTTCCGCATGTAGCATAGCTGCGCCCGAAGCAAAGCAGATCCTGGGGGTCGAGGTTAAGCCGGGTGTTTGAACCTTTAAGTCTCCCGGTGGAGGAAACACATCTATTTAGCCTCTGCATGACCTACAGGGCACCTCCGGGCTGACCCACCCGGAGGAAATCGGCAGTTGCCTTTTCCTATTCAATATGTTGCCTTTCTCTTCCACTTTTCTATCTTTGGGGTCTTCTATTCACTTTAACTTCCGATTTTCTGGGCGGCAAGGGATAACCTTGTGTAACATTACCACGCGCTTGTGTCACTTGCTCCCAGAAGAAGACGAGGGCGCTCTAGTTCACGAGCTAGCGTCTTGGTCTTTTGTCGGTGCTGCGCTGCCCCTTCGACGAATTGGACTTACTAAACGGCCTCTTTTAGAAATCGCCTGTATATTAAACGTGACATTTTTCTGGTGGAGGTGCGGGATATTCTAGACCCATGCAACAGACCCCTCCCCGCAGCAGGAACGCTAGACCACTACCAGACCTCACGCCAGTACACCGCGCCAGCCGAAGAATCTAGGGATTGGCCCCCCGAGTTTGAGCCTTTACCTGAGAGGACAACGACAACGTCGGCAGGTATGAATGCTACATCCGGTACTACCACGACTAACCCTGCGACGGCTGCCCCGGTACCTTCTCTTTACACGCTGCAAAAACCGCGCGTGCCAAGTCGCTTCCATGGCGACGTTTTTGAAGACGTGGAAGACCCGCCGGGGTTGCTCAGTCAGCTAAGGCGTTGCGCTGCTGAGCTCGAGGTCGTGGGATCGAATCCCGGCCGCGGCGGCCGCATTTCCATGGAGGCGAAATGCAAAAACGCCCGTATGCTTGCTTTGTAGTGCACGTTAAAGAACCCCAGGTGGTCGAAATTTATCCGGAGCCCTCCACTACGGCGTGCCTCATTATCAGAGCTGGCCTTGGCACGTAAAATTTCACAGAGAAGACGACGAAGAATACGTGGAAGACTGGCTGGCGGACTTTGAGCACGCAGCATAGTTGAACGAATGGGGGAACTACGAGGCGAAGCTCAAAAACGTTTATTTCTGTGTTTTGGATAGTGCTCGCACGTCGTTCCAGAACCGCGAAGGCGTCCTGACAACATGGCGTCAGTTCTGTCGCAGGCTCTGGGACACCTACGCCAGCTCTGATCGCCAAGAACAAGCAGAATGGGCCCTCCAGTATCGCATTCAGAAACCCAACCACAGTGTGGCTATGTACGTGGAAGACATGGTGTGCCTCTTCAGGCGAGCTGACCATACCGTGTCGAAAGACAGGAAGCTGCGTCACTTGATGCGCGGAGTGAAAGAGCAGCTTTTTGGTGGACTCGTTCGTAGCCCGCCCAAAACGGTTGCGGAGTTTCTCACTGACGCCGTCGCCATGGAGAAGGTCCTGCACCAGCGCTCGCACCAATACGATCGGCAAGTGAATCTTTCCTTTGCTACCAGTGACCTAGGAGCTCTTACGACCGACGTCGAGTCGCTTTGCGAAATTATCCGAGCAGTAGTCCGCGACGAGCTGCGACAGCTGCATCCGCCGCAGCAGCTTTCAGCCAACTTCATCGCTAGCGTCGTGCGTGACGAAGTCCAGCGTGCGCTCGGCGCACCATGTTACGAAGCAGCGCTTCAGGCCACTGCACCAGTTCAGGCATTCACAACTTCAAGTGAACCTCGACGCGCAACCTACGCTGACGTTTTGAGATGCACCACCCCATCGCCGGCGACCCCTCCTACCATGAGCGAATACTAGCGTGCAACTTATGCCGACGCATTCTGGCCCGATATCCCGGCAAAAGCGCCCATACCTGCTGTCACCCCGTATGTGACGCTTCAGTCAGCGCAGGCGGTTCCTTATTTTGGAGAGGCTCGGCCATCCGCGCGTAAATCGGACGTTTGGCGCATGCCCGACCGACGACCGCCCTGTTACCACTGTGGTGAGGCGGGTCATTTATACCGAGAGTGCCAGTACCGCCGCCTTGGACTCCAGGAGTTTCCTGTCAATTCACCCCGACCTCGTTTCGAACAAGGGTCACCAGAGATTGAAGATTTTATCGCCCGACAGCGCGCGCCACCATCATCAAGGCGCCAGTCGCGATCGCCATTAACACCACGACCATCCTATTCGGGAGGTGCAAGTCGGATGTCACAAGGACGCTATCCGAACCCTCGCCTGGAAAACTGACGTTAGCGACCTTTCGAGGCGAGGCCGCTGATACTCGACGTGCCGAAGACCGCCAATCGAAGCGACCTCAGACCGAAGGAGATTTCACGACGCTGGTGTCTCAGGCTGGAAACTTTTCCATGAACATACCTGCGCTGATCGACGGTCGAAATGTTACTGACTTAATCGACACTGGTGCTGACTAGTCGATTACCAGCGGAAAACTGTCAAGCTGTTTAAAGAAAGTCGTTACGCCATGGACAGGGACGCACGTATGGACAGCTGGCGGACATGTCGTCAAACCGGTTGGTGTGTGCACTTCTCGGGTGAAAATTCAAAATTCTACGTTTCCGATCAGCTCCCTTGTTCTCCGAGAATGCTCCCGTGAATTAATACTTGGAATAGACTTTCTTCGAGAGTATGGCGCCATCATCGACCTCCGCCGACTCTGTATCTCTTTCTCTACAAAGAAAGCGACGACACGAGACGACAACCGCCGCACAGCCGCTCTTCGAATTTCCGACGACCCCGTCACGATGTCACCTCGTGCTAGTCTAATGATTCCAGTAACGTCCGAGGGCATACGTAAAGGCGAAGTACTCGCAGAGTGCAACGTCGCCCTTCTGCTTACCCTCGGAATTAGCGGGGCTCGAACAATCATTGACGTTAGGGATGGCGAAGCTGACTTCTTGATCACCAATTTCACAAATGAGCACCGACACCTCTTCGGAGGCACTGCCGTCGCTTACGCTGAAGCCTAGTGAGGACGTCATTGAGTGTTTCGCTTGTGGAGAAAGCGGCAGCGATGAAGAATGCGTCACAGATACCCACATCAATAACGAGCTGTCGGAGGACAATGAGGCGGCATTGCGGGGACTGTTGCGTGAATTCAAATAATGCTTTGCTCGATCGTCTAATGTCAGTGAGACGCCAATCACGCAGCACAGGATAATTACTAACGGCGATGCACGTCCTATTCATTAGCAGCCGTATCGTGTTTCGCAGAAAGAACGAGATGCAATTCAACGACAAGTCAAGGAGATGATTGATGATGGCGTCATCCAGATCCAGCCCTCAAACACTCCGTGGTCATCACCGGTTGTGCTGGGAAAGAAGGACGGCACTCTCCGCTTCTGTGTTGATTACAGAAAACTCAACAACGTCACAAGGAAGGACGTTTATCCGTTGCCGCGCATAGATTATTCTCTTGACCAGCTACGGCGAGCCAAGTATTTTTCCTCCCTTGACTTCAAAAGTGGGTACTGGCAAATTGAGGTAGACGAGCGTGACCGGGAGAAAACAGCCTTTGTCACTCCGGATGGACTTTACGGGTTCCGAGTACTTCCGTTCAGGCTGTGCTCAGCTCCGGCAACCTTCCAACGGATGATGGACACGGTGCTCGCCGACCTAAAATGGCAAACCTGTCTCGTCTACCTGGATGATGTGGTCGTATTTTCAGGCAGCTTCTCCGGACATCTTAAGTGACTGCGACAAATGCTCAAGCAATCCAATCGGCTTACCTGACGTTTAAGCCTCAGAAATGTCAAGTCGGTTGTGAAGAATTGAAGTTTCCTGGACATGTCGTGAGCGCGGAAGGCGTCCGTCCCGATCCCGAGAAAACTGCCGCTGTAGCTCCTTTTCTGGACTCCTACCGAAAAGAACAGCGTTCGACGCTTCCTGAGACTGTGCGCATACTACCGGCGCTTTATACGCAATTTTTCTGAAATTGGCGCACAACTTACTCGTCTCACTAAAGACGGAACGCCGTTCATCTGGAGCTCTGAACAAGAAGCAGCTTTCGCCGAGCTTCGGCATCGCCTGGCACCGCCGCCGGTTCTTGGACATTTCGACGAGGACGCCGAAACAGAAATTCATACCGACGACGGTAACGTCCGTCTGGGCGCGGTGCTCATACAGCAGCAGGAGAACGGCGAAAGGGTCCTAGCTTACGCCAGTCGCACCCTTTCACGACCTGAGTCCAATTACACTACCATGGAGAAAGAGTGTCTTGACGTCGCATGGGCACTTGCCAAGTTTCTACCTTACCTCTATGGCCGCCCATTCAAGGTCGTGACGGATCATCACTCCTTATGCTGGCTGGCAAACCTAAGAGACCCTTCCGGACAACTGCCACGGTGGAGCCTGCGCCTGCAGGAATACGACGTGATCATCGTGTACAAATCAGGCTGCACACACGACGATCCCGACACATTATCGCGCGCACCTGTTGAGCCTGTCGATCAACACATCGAAGACGACAGCGCTTTTCTTGGTGCCATAAGCGTAGCAGACGTATTGACACAGCAGCGAGCAGACTGTGAATTGCGCCCTATAATTGAACATCTAGAATGCCGCAACGTCACTCTGTCCCTACAAATTTCTCGCGGTTTGTCGTCGTTTTGTTTACGACAGGGCGTCCTATACAAGAAGAATTCTGCTGCCAGCAACAACACGTATCATTTGGTCGTACCCGAAGAGCTTCGTGACGAAATCCTGTTCGCATACCACGACGAGCCTACGTCTGGCCACTTGGGTTTCACTCGAACCCTTGCCAGGGTACGGAAATCGTACTGCTGGCCGAAACTCGCCACTTGTGTTAAAGGATACATCCAAGCCTGCCGTGAATGCCAACGCCGGAAGTTGCCCAATGTGAAGCCTGCGGGATTGCTGAATCCTATCGAGCGGCCTCTAGGGCCCTTCGATCAAGTCGGCATGGACCTCCTGGGCCCGCTTCCGTTGTCTACTACCGGAAACAAGTGGATAATCATCGCCACAGAGTATTTACTCGCTATGCTGAAACAAAGGCTCTTCCTAAAGGCACAGCTTCTGAGGTTGCACAGTTTTTCGTACCGAACAATGTACGACGTCATGGTGCCCCATCCTGTGTCATCACACATCGAGGAGCGGTGTTTGCGGCAAGGCTGCTTGAAGAAGTTTTTTCAGCTGAGTTACACTACGCACCGAAAGACGACTACCTATCACCCTCAAGCAAATTCCTTGAACGAAAGGCTTCACACAACGATGACCGACATGCTGTCGATGTGCATAGACGTGCAGCATAAGATGTGGGACGAGCTCTACCGCACATCACGTTTGCCACACGCTTCACGCCGTTTTGTTTTGTTTACGGTCGTGAAGTGCAAACTATGGTAGAAGTAATGTTACCATGTGGGAATTCTGACAATCTTGATGAAGACACTGAGCGTTTCGTGCAACGGGCCGAGAAAGCACGTCAACTGGCTCGCGTGAACATTAGGAAACAACAGTGTATTGACGCGCGACACTACAACCTCCTCCACCGACAAGTTGAGTACAAACCGGGTGACCAAGTGCTAGTTTGGACCCCCATCAGCCGTAACGGCCTTTCGGAAAAGCTTCTTAGTCGGTACTTCGGCCCTTACAAAATGTTTCGGCGAGTGAGTGACCTCAATTATAAAGTTCTTCCGGACGGCACCCAGCCAGCACGACATCGACAACCACGGCCCGAGATTGTGCACGTAGTGCGGTGAAAACCATATCGCACACCATAATAGTCGTGGTTTGCGGACTATTACGTTTCTTCTGGGACAAGTCTTTCTGCCCGTCCGTGTTTTGTTTTTAGCATCGAGTCGATGTTCTTCTGGGAGGAGGGGTAATGCCACGCGCTTGTGCCACTTGCTTCCAGAAGAAGGCGAGGACGGTCTAGTTCACGAGCTAGCGCCTTGGTCTTTTATCGGTGCTGCTCTGCCCCTTCGACGACTTGGACCTACTATAACGGCCTCTTTTAGAAGTCGCCTGTATATTAAACGTGACAATATATCCAGTCTTGGGTTACAGTAGCTACTTACAGCTGGCGTCTGCGTTTCCTTCTGGTCTCGCAGCATCCCTTTGGTGGGCTCGCTAGTCGGTGACGGGCATAGCTGCCATAATCAAATTAATTTTTATGGCTAACACGTCGTTCTCCCAACTTTCTGGTCGCCCTCTTTGTAAAAAGGGCGCACGGATTAAACCTTACGCTTTTTTGCCCAGCAGAAAGAAACTTTCCCTCCTTTTCATGTCTGCGAAGACCGAATCCTGAAGAACCACGAGAACAATATCTCCTTTAGTTGTCGAGCAATGCCTTACAGACAAAATATGACAGGGATAAAAAGTTAGTGAGTGGCGACCTTCTACTCGATGTCCGCGACATTTAACAACATGGAAAAGTTTAAAACCTTGTAGCATTCGGTGATGTCCTTATCACGGTGACTCCACACCGCTCCATGAATACATTCCGAGGAGTCGTATCAGACAATCATCTCCTAAATTGGACCGAAGAAAAGCTTCTCGAGGGATGGAAGGACCAGAACGTTACCGAAGTCCAAAGAATAAAGATCAAAGGTCAGAACTAGGATATGCCTACCAAACATCTCATGCTCACCTTTGCATCGAGGACACTGCCAGATCCCCTCGAAACAGAGTACGCTAAGACGCGGATACTAACGTACTTCCCGAAACCGCATAAATGCTTCAAGTGCCAATCATTCAGCCATGTCTCACAAAGCTGCGGAGGCCGACTGACCTGTGCAAAGGGCAGTGAGTACGAAATAACTCTGACAGCTGCACTGCCACGCTCCACTGTCTGAACTGCGATGGTGGACACGCAACCTTCTCTCGATCGTGCTCCACGTGGCGAGAAATTCTTCATACCTTTTAAATTTCTTCATAATGTTCTACTCCTGTGCCACGTGGTTTAATTTTTTCATACCGCAGGGTATACTGATGCGGCGCGTAATGGGCCAACACCGTAGCAGACTCCGGCATCGGAACGGCTGAACAAGATCCTCGCCGACATCCTTGCAATGCACTACGTCGAAGTCGAGCATAATACGTGGGATGCCACCCTGCCATACGTAACTTTCACTTACAACATGGTGGTACAAGAAACAACACAGATCGCGCCGTTCAAGCTGATTTACGGCAGGAACCCTACGACGACCCTCGACGCCATGCTTCCGCACGTCGCCGACGAAGAGAATCTCGACGTCGCCGCCTATCTCCCGCGAGCCGGAGAAACCCGACAGCTCGCCCTCCTGCGCATCAAGAACCAGCAGATTACCGTCAGCCAACACTACAATCTTGGACGACGCTACGTTGATTACCAGCCCAGCCACCGTGTTTGGGTCTGGACTCCGATACGCCGACGAGGACTTAGCGAGAAACTGTTACGACGCTATTTCACACCCTACAAGATCATCTGTCGTATTGGTGCAGTGGACTATAAGGTCGTGCCAGACGGCATTTCTCAATCACAGCGGCGCCGCGCACGACCTTAAGTCATTCACGTGGTGCGTCTTAAGCCTTTCTACGGCCTCTGACGAACTCAAGGACTTTGTTTCTTTGTTGTTGTTGTTTCTTTAGTATGCGTTGTTTTGTTTGCGCTTGCGTGTGTGTAGCATCGGGACGATGCTTTTTAAAGGGGGCGGAGGGCTATGGACATGTGTACTTCACTATAAAAAACGTTGCACCCCTTGTGTTCAATCTTTTCCCCAAACAATTATCATCTGCCTTGCTCGCGTTTCCTTTCTTGAAAACTCGGCCCTCGCTACTTTTCTGCCGAGTGGCTGTGTCACGCTGATAAAGCGCAAGCCTTTCGTGACTAGGAAGTACCGGGCTCCCAGCGATAAAAAAAAAGAAATGCGGAGACGACAGATGACACTTATTGTTTGGGGACAAGATACGACCCAAAGCGTGTAAGAAAGAGAGAGAGAAAACATTTCTTTGGATCATCGAGTCGTTGCTCTTGAGGTCGAGTGCGTGGTGTTCTCATTCCAGGACTCCACTGGCCATGGCTGCTCGACGTACTTGCTGGACGAGATCTTCTTGTACCGTGAGGGTATCGCCGGTCAGCTGTACTTCCCACCACTCAAGTGATTGTCTTCTCGCGACACGCGGGCAAGGACCATTCAGTTTCAGTGAACCTGCTGGTGTCACCTGCGTTTTGCACATCGTGCTAGGAAGTGCACGCCACCTCGTACCTGGTCGGGAAACAAAAAGAGGGATCACTGACGACCACACGTGACCTCTCCCCTTGAGCTGGCCGCCTGCTCAAAATTACGAACAAAATTGCGGGCATACGTTTCCTTATCTACACGGGCGCCCAGGTTAGTGTAGTGGCCCCATCCCGAAGTCACCGCCATTCGAAAACTCGCTGACAGCCTCTGCATGCCGCTAATGCTGAATAGCCTCGCGCAAGGCAGGAGTCCGTGGTGCTCAACGGTTTTACTAGGGAAGCTTGTCTACGTCTAGCTTGTACGTGCGTGTTTGTTCGCAGAGACTATCATCATCAGCAATGGCCCGAGCGTCGTTGCCTTCTTGCACAGCTGGCATGATGGGGACGCCGCGTTTACGGGGGTATGAGCCATTGCTTAAGATGGTATGATCCAATCATTGTCTTAGGCAGCGGACATATTTAACTTTGAAGCCGTTTAATTTTGAAGAATTGCAAGTTGCAATAGCGGGCGGATGCTGCTAACCACGCCGCCGAGAAAACTCGAAACATCGAAAGCAAGTGTTTGTGGTTCGACAACAAGTTGTCCCTCATCAGTATGATCCGCTCCGACGAACATCAACAACGTGCCTTGGAAGTGTTGAATGAACATTACGCTAATAGTGGAGAAGACCTTGGTGAATTTAGAGTTCGCGGTACGTGTAAGAAATCTTTAATCAAGGAAAGACGGCCTGTGTTCAGCACTGTGAACGGGTACGAATGCCCTCCATTTGTTGTGATGGTGATAAGCTTCATTTATCATCCATCTTCATGGAGTGGAAGGGCCGACGAATTTTTTCTTCAGTATATCGTATGTTCCGGTAACGTCAGGTGTTCCTCAGGGATCAGATTTGGGTCCCCCCCCCCCCCATTTTTTTACTGTTTATTAATGATATTGCAACTCACGTCACATCATGATTTAGAATGTCTGCGGATGATAATATTGTTTACAGAGTCAGAGATAATGCAAGCGACATTGCATCACTACAGACTAATTTAGACACAATAGGAACAAGGTACAATACGCTGGAAATGTCACTAAATATTTAAAAATGTGTTCACGTCACCTATACAAGGAAGCGCACATTTCAGTTATGTACTTATATCTTGAATAATACGGCATTAAAAAGTTTGACGAATACAAATATGTAGGCACATTACGCACATTAAGAACAAGGCAGTAGGTTCATTGGGATTCCGGCACCGAAATTTTCGTCATTTATCAGATATATTCAACGAGCAATTACTTATGTTCGTATAGTCTAATTGATTACGGTTGTCTCTGTTGGGGATTCGTACACGGCTGATCTCACGGAACGGCTTGAAAGAGTGCAAAACAGGGCAGCTAGACTTGTTCCTAATAATTATAGTAGAATATAAGTATGACAGAAAGGAAAATTAAATTATCGTGGCAAACATTAAAAGTCTGATGGAAAAATCTCATGTTCAAGTTTTACAGCGAAGCTGTTAAGGGCTCACCTTTCGATGGTCGCGCCCGGCAATAGAAAAACAAAACTGTCAGCCCTTCCTCTGGGGTGATCTGCACTGCAGCTTAATTGTCGGTCGTTTTTCCTTTCGTGCTCCACATATCCAAATGTCTGGTTTTCGACTATCTTGTAAGCTTTCTCCTACTGCTTTTAGCAGAGCTGCCTTACTTCTTAGTCCTAGCTCATTAATCAGCCTAATGGGAGCCTCGTCAAACCCTGTGGCTGTACGCTTAAGAATTTTCTCTTCGGCTTTATTCCAGTTCAAATTTCTCAGCACCAGCTCCTTTTCAGATCTGGTTCTCGTTTATGCTGTCTTTCTTTTTTTAATGATCACCTCGTCATTGCGTTGAAATGATTCGGCTGTTATTTTCCGGATGTAATTTAACGCCGCATCCTCTCCCAGTTTTTTTCTATCGTCGTCTAGGATATGTTAGTGCATCTTTCAAGACTTCTTGCCTAGTTAAGTAACGTGGTTCGAAAATACTATCAGTGGTGCCTTCCTTTTCTCAATGTTTTTCTCACGAATATATAAAGACAATGATGATTTACTGGCATCCCCTTCAAAATGGCTTGGTGAGAAATGTTCACCTAGCCTGCTTGATTTACTCAGGGATGATGTTAATTCTTTACATTCTAGCATTTTTGTATGCATCTTCTTAATATTCTTTTCCTCTTCCTGAGTGATTATTTATCGACCTTATATCGCTACCTATGCTTGTAACGGATGCAGTCGTATCAACATCTTTCCTGCTTTTTGTCATCAATACTTTAAACGTCTTTTGCTTATGTCGACTGCTGAGCGGTTGATGCTTTCCTCCACTTTAAATACAAGCGCTTCTGGGAGGTGTACGTTAACCATGGTTCTCACTGCATGAATCAACATCACCATCATTTATTGACCCTTAAATCCCCTGTTGGGGTATTACATAAGGGGGGACATACAACAACAGTAATAACTAAGGCATTCAAAAAAGTGCGATACAGCAAAAATAAGTCAAATACGTTAAGCATGAATAGTCGGAAAGTTCGTTGGTATGCTTCAAAACTTGGTAGCGTTACGTTCGATTACTACGTGGTCAGGTAAGCTATTCCATTCTGCAATAGCTACCAGCAAGAAAGAGTTGTTCAAAGATTTGTAGAGCCCTCAAGACCTTGAAGACTGAGGTTGTTTGAAAGACGGCATGAAATACGGTTGGGTGGCAAAATAAGCGTGTTGCGTAAATGTGGGAAATTGTAATAGAGCTTTTGAAAGAGGCATAAGCGTGAGATTTTTCGGCGATATCCTAATGATTGGATGTGGAGAAATGATTTGATGTTTCTAACACTTAGCTGATAGTCGTACTGGGATGTAATAAACCAGGATGTGTGATTTTAGATGGCTTCAAGTAGCTCAAAAGATACGCTTGATGGAGATTCCATATTGCCGACGCGAATTCCAGTTTGGTACGGATAAATGTCTCATATGCTAGTTGACGGATCACAGGAGGTGATAATGATAGTGACTGTCTTAATTATGAATCCCAGGAATCAATTATTGGCAGTAACCAGGTTTTGGAGATGTTCTGACCATGTAAGCTTGCTAGTGATGATGACACCAAGGTACCAGTATGATTGAACCAGCTCAATAGGAAGGGAATGCAAAGAGTAAGAGGATGACATGAGAGAGTGTTTCCGCGATATGTACTTGAACTTAATTTTTTGACGTTTCGCTGCATGAGCCACTCTGCAGCTGTGCACCATTTTTCAATTGCAGTGAGGTCACGCGGTAAAAGCAACTGATCACTGTATGAGTTTATACGGCGGTACAGCACGCAGTCATCGGCAAAGAGCCGGATGGATGACGAAATACCAGAAGGGAGGTCATTAATGAAAATTAAAAACAAAAGGGGTCCAAGGACTGAACCTTGTGGTATTCCAGATAACACTCATGTGACTGTAGAGGGACGATGCCCAATCAATGTAAACTGTGATCAGCCAATTAGGAAGCACCGGGTCCAGGACGTGATTAGCGGATGGAGACATAAGCTGTTTACTTTGATCATTAGTCGTTCGTGAGGTACACGGTCAAACGCTTTCGAAAAGTCTAGGTAAATTACGTCTCTTTGAAAGAGAGAATCAGGGTTTAAATGGAGGTCAGTATTGAATTCAAAGATTTGAGTTTCACGTGAGTGACCTGATCGGAAGCCATGCTGGTTAGTGAAAAGGAAAGAGTTAGCTTCAAGACGATAGGCAACATAAGAATAGATTATGTGTTCAAGAAGTTTGCAGGCAATAAAGGTGAGTGATATCAGGCGATAATTCGAGGGATCAGTTCTGTCGCCGCCTTTGAAAACCGAGACAAGCTTCCTTAACTTCCAGTCGTTAGGAATCGTACTAGTAGTTATGGACTGCGAAAAGATCATTTGTGGAAATTTACTAGTAAGCACCTTAGTGCTTTCGATTACTTTCGCGGGAATGTTATCCGGACCGGGAGCACTGGAACCTTGATACTATAGATCAGGGCCAAAATGCCCTCAGATGTGACGTAAATTGAAGGCATGCACGAAAAGTTGAAGTCAGGAAGGGTACTGGTACTTAAGGCGGGTTCTTGAGTGAAAACAGGAGAGAAATAATAATTTATGACATCGGATCGATGATCGGTAGGGACAGGTGATCCATTAGGATATGACAAAGTTATATTGTGAGAATCACTGTGGTTCGTAGGTAGAAGTTTGCAAAATTTCTGTGGGTTTTCACGAAGGATGCCAAGAAGGTCAATATGAAAAAAAATATTTTTTGATTGCTTGAACAAATTAGTGTACTGGCGGAGGCATGCGAAATGCTTTTCCCATTTGGAATTGCAGTCCGAGAGTTTAGCTACCCGAAAAAGGCGCTTCTTGTTGTTTACGAGCTTCCTAAGGGAGTTGGTGAACCATGGTTTATGGACATCGCTCCGAATACGAAAAAGTGGCACATATTTCCCGACAAAAGACAATATCTTCTGTTTATAAAGTAGCCAATTGCTCTCTACACTTCGCGAGGAAGCGAACTGCTCAAAAGACACAAAAAGGCATCTAAATCCAGATTTTTTTCGAGAAGTCTGCTTTGTTGTAATCGCGGATATATTTTCTTGAAGGCTGACTCGTTGGTACCTGAAAGGTCAAGTCAAATAACACCATCCTGTGATCACTTAGGTCATCAATACACGTTAACGATTGAACAGCATCGGGGTTGGAAACCAAAACTAAATCAAGAATATTGGCACCGCGAGTCGGCATAGACACCATTTGTGTGAAGTTAAAAGTAAGAACAAGACCAAGCAATTCTTAGATAGCTCATAAGAAGCTGTCATTTTATCCCAGTTAATGTAAGGAAAGTTGAAATCACCGCAGAGGATGAAGTTACTTTTGGGAAATGTAGCAAATACATATAAGAGCAAGTTGTGTAGGTCTTTCGTGAAAGATTTATCGCAGTCGGGCGCACGGTAGCACGCGATAATAATATTTGAGCAAAAATGAAACGACACTTTAACGCAAAGAATTTCTTGTTCGTTATTGATTCGTATATAGCGGAGGAAGACAGATCAGATTTATTAAGTAAGATAACACTACCTCCCCAGCGACCAACCCTGTCAATTCTGAAGGCGTTGAACACGTGACTAGTCAAAAGTTCTTGCGTGTCTATATCAGTAGTAAGCCATGACTCTGTAAATATTGCAATGTCGGCGGAACTGTCATCAACAACGGCTTCTATTAAGCCTTTTTTTAGGAAGATAGCTTCGTACGTTTCCCAGAAGGAACAAAATACTATCGTATACTGGGTCTTTAGGCTGGTGTGAACGTGGCAGGATAACAGCGAGCGAGTTTGCGGTGAACGCTAGGACTTTAGTTCTCTAACGGTATCAGTCACGAAATCGTAAATGAATAATTTGTTGTTCATTGCTAGCTTATCAAAACGAAGCTTAAAGGAGGTGGATCGAGCCTGTTGCGCCAAAAGTTTTTGGCGGGCTATTCTGACACGTTCCGAGTAATCTTTGCGAACTGAAAAGGGTGTATCCTTCAGCTTTGGTGATGCAGAAAGAATTCAACTTTTAGCCTCAAATCTCGAAAACTTGGCAGTTATCGGACGGTTCTTTCCAACCTGGAAACGTTCTGGTCTATGCGCATTCAATGTCACGGCTGTTAATCTTAATGGCTAGCTTATCACTACAAAATGAGACAACATGCGACTTGGATAGCATCTTTATCTCGCCATTTAAATCCGGAATTCCAAAAAATAACAGATTTGACCGGCGCTGACGGTTTTCCGTGTCGTCGCATTCTCGGCTAAGGCCTTTAGTTCAGCACTAAGTTTGGCAATTTCAGCATTTTGGGAGGAAACTGACTCTCAAGCGGCGTAACTTTTATTTTCAGCAAGTTTTTCTAAGCCATCAACATGACTTCAATGACTGTTGACCAGGTGCTCAATATTGCTTTGGGCTACACGGATCATTGTTACCTGAGATAGCATGCTAGTTTGCGATGCTTCCAGTCACAACAAGGTGTTAGAAATGGATGCAAGCGACGGTGCGGTGTTTTGATCAGGACCGGGATTAAGTTCGACGTCCCCAGACAAAATGAGCGTAAAAGACTCGACAACAGCACTTGCATACAAATAAACAAGTTTCAGGAAACGTCGGCGAAATTCCATCCAAATGTGCTGAGTGTTCTCCGGATTATTTCTGCAGCATACACATGCAGTGGTGGCGTTGAGCAGAAGTAGAACACCCGGATTCTGATCTGAAGGTCGTAGGTTCGAATCCTCCTACAGTCCACAACATTTTCAGGCATGGAGTGGCGCCTCACACCGGAAAAACAAAATGCCGAGAACTAGTGGGGCTATACTATTTCAGGTGCAACCAAATTAGGAAGGCCCACTAAATTCAAGAAAGTCACTCCCTTGTGAGAACAGGAATTGGACTCCCTGGTGCAGTGTTCGGCCACGACCTCCTTCATCACTCGTGCAATTAACCCATGGCCCTCAGTCCCCAGCGGCTGTGGAACACTTGACGAAGGTGGCAGTCAGACCTGCGACGCGGCGGAGTGTGCTAAGAATCTCTGGGCCCGGACAGGCCGCAGCTCGAAATTGAACCTGGCAACGTTCAACACGCGCACCCTCTCAAGTGGGGCTAGCTTATCAGGGCTGTTCGATGAATTAAATTATCAGGGATTGTTTGGAATATTATTGGCCTTAGCGAGGCAAGAAGCAGTGAGGCTTATACAGTGATGACTAACGGCCTCTTCCTCTGCTACAGAGGTCTGCCAGATAAGAGAGAATCCGGGGCAGGATTTCTAGTCCATAACAATATAGCGGGCAACATTGATGAATTCTACAGCATTAATGAGAGGGTAGCAGTAGTCGTAATAAGGCTAAATATGAGGTATTAAATGAGGGTAGTACAAGCCTACGCCCCAAACTCTAGTCACAATGATGAAGAAATAGAACAGTTTTATGAAGATGTTGAATTAGCGATGACAAAGGTTCCAACTCAGTATACTGTAGTCATGGGCGACTTCAATGCAAAAGTGGAGAAAAAGCAGGTTGGTGAGCAAGCAATTGGCAACTACGGCATCGATTCTAGGAATGCCAGAGGAGTGATGTTAGTAGAATTCGCGGAAAGGAATAGGTTCCGAATAATGAATACCTTCTTCAGGAAGCGCAGCAACAGGAAGTGGACCTGGAAAAGCCCTAATGGAGAAACGAGGATTGAAATAGATTTTATACTCTCTGCCGATCCAAGCATAGTGCAGAATGTAGAAGTGTTAGGTATGGTAACGTGCAGTGACCATAGGTTAGTGAGGTCTAGAATTTCTTTGAATTTGAAGAGCGAAAGAGTAAAATTAGTCAAGGAGAAACAGGTCAACCTAGACGCAGTACGGGGTAAAAGCAGACCAATTCAGGCTGGTGCTCGCAAAAAATATGCAGCTATAGAATAGGAAGATGAAGATAACATAGAGATAATGAATGCAACCATAACTAGGCTAATCTCAGAAGCAGCAATTGAAGTGGGAGGTAAGGCACCAAGGCAACAAGTAGGTAAGCTCCCCAAGAAACAAAGGACCTAATAAAGAAGCGACAAAACATGAAAATGTCCAACTCAAGAGATCAGACAGAGTTGGCTGAACTGTCAAAACTGATCAACAAGAAGAAAGTAAGGGATATTCGAAATCGTAACGTGGGAAAGATTGAGGAAGCCGTAAAATATGGACGCAGCATGAAGTTAGTCATAAGAAAACTTGGCATAGGACAAAGTAAGCCGTGTTCACTGAAAGATAAGCAGGGTAATAGCATCAGCAATTTCGACGACATTGTAAAAACAGCGGAAGAATTCTTTACTGACCTGTAGAGTGGCCAGAGCAGCCAAGCTAGTTTCATTCCAAGAAGTGATGAACAGGATACAGAGGCTCCTTCTATAACTAGCGTTGAAGTTACAAGGGCCTTGCAAGACATGACCGGGGGAAAAGCTGCTGGAGAAGATGGAATAACGGTCGATTTAATCATATATGGAGGAGATATCATGCTAGAAAGGCTTGATGCCCTTTATACGCAGTGCCTCACGATCTCAAGTTTACGAGAGAGCTGGAAGAACGCCAACATTATAGTAATCCATGAGAAGGGAGACGCGAAAGAATTGCAGAATTATAGACCCATTACCTTCCTTTCAGTATTGTATAAAATAATAACCAATATATTTGCCAATAGAATCAGAGCAACACGACTTCAGTCAACCAAGAGAACAGGCTGGCTTCAGGAAGAGATATATTCTACGATGGATCATATCCATGTCATCAACCAGGTAATCGAGAAATCCGCGGAGTACAATCAACCTCTCTATATGGCTTTCATCGATTATCGAAAGGCATTTCAATCAATAGAGGTATCAGCAGTCATAGAGGCATTGCGTAAACAAGGAGTACAGGAAGATTGTGTGAATATCTTCGCAAATATCTACAAAGCTTTCACAGCTACCTGGGTTTTCTCCACAAGTAGAAAGTAAGCTATCAAGAAAGGGGTCAGGCAAGGAGACACAATCTCTCCAATGCTATTCACTGCATGCTTAGAAGTATTCAAGCTCTTAGACAGGGAAGGCTTAGGAGTGAGGATCAACGGCGAATATCTCAGCAACCTCAGGTTTGCAGTTGACATTGTTCTATTCAGCAACAATGGCAACGAATTACAAGAAATGATTAAGGTCCTTAACCGAGAAAGTGTAAGAGTGGAGTTGAGGATTAATATGCACAAGACGAAGATAATGTTCAATAGCCTGGAAAGGGAAGAAGAATTCAGATCGCCAGTGAGCCTCTAGAGTCTATAGTGGGGTACCTTTATCTAGGTCAATTACTCACAGGTGACCCTGATCATGAGAAGGAAATTTACAGAAGAATAAAATTGGGTTGCAGTGCATACGGCAGGCATTGCCAAATCCTTACTGGAAGCTTACCACTGTGGTTGAAAACAAAAGTGTACAATCATTGCATTCTATCGGTGCTAACATATGGGGCAATAACTTGGAGGTTTACAACGAAGCTCGAGAACAAGTCAGGAGCCGCATAAGGAGCGATGGAACGAACAATCTTCAGCGTAACGTTAAGAGACACGAAGAGAGCGGTGTGGATCAGAGAGCAAACAAGGATAGCCGATATTAAAATTGACATTAGGAGAAAGAAATTGGAGCTGGGCAGGTCATCTAATGCACAAGATGGATAACCGGTGGACAATTAGAGTTACAGAATGGATATCAAGAGAAGGGAAGCGCAGTCGAGGACGACAGAAAACTAGGTGGGGTGATGAAGTTAAAAAATGTGTAGGCGCAAATTGAAGTCAGCTAGTGCAAGACAGGCGTATTTGGAGATCGTAGGGAGAGGTCTTCCTCCTGCTGCGGACATAACCATAGGCTGATGATAATGAAGATGATGACACATGCTTCAACTAGTTGTGAATATATGCTCCTGTATATTTTAGTCATTAGGCAAGCATCTCAAGCATCAAATAGCAACGCACCTCCCTTCGTGTTAAGGTACCGAGTTTCCTTTCTAATTTCTCTCTTCTCATTCTTGTGAGTCTCAAGTGTCTCTTTGTTTCCATTCTTTGCATCCAGTTCACTGTCTCTCTTTCTCTCACTTTCTTTGTGATTGTTCCTGGTTGTCTACTTACACTTACAATTACCCTGTGCTTGGTTGCCAACTTACTTGACCTCTTCTTGCATTCTGGGTCTATGCTTTTGAGCTACAGGTACTCGTGCACTTTAGCCGCCCATTTGTTGTGATATATGTTCATAAGTCTACCTTCAAAGCCAATTATGCTTTGCGCTTGTCTGACTTCAATAGAGTCGCAACGTATGCACTGCCCCATTTGTGGCCCCCAAAACCACTCGGCCTGGCGATCTTTGGTTAATTTCCAGCCCGGACAAATAACCAATTTTAAGCACAAAATGGCATTTGCGAGCGTTAGCACTGGCACTATTACTCGTTTCCAAATTCCTCGCATACCGCTTCCCCTTTATTGAGTAAGTCTTTCCTTCGTTTGGGCCTCTCGATAAAACTTGTACTCGCTTATCTCTCTATATATACCTCATATCAGCTCCACGAAATCATAATGTATGCCTTCGTGCATGAGAATATTCCATAGAACTTCCCTGTCTACGTTGTCATAGACTCCCTTAAATCTATAAATGCTATCCATCAAGATTCTGAGCTACTGAAAACAATATGCACTGAGTTAGTGCACACATAATATCCTCTATGTGAGTGCCTGGTCTGAACCTATTCTGTAGTTTCCATAGTACATCATTTTTTCCACCCACTTCGACAGTTTTAATTTTGTGGCTTGCATTGTCATTGTATATATCACTGACGTTACTGTAAGTGGCCTGTACGCGCTCCTCCTATACTTATCACTTTTGCCTTTGAATATGAGGTTCATCTTGCTTTCACGCCATCCTACCAGAATTGTCTTCGTTTTTATCAATGCAATTAGTCACCAGTGCCTTGTTCTTTGAACCGGGGTTGTTGATCAGCTGTTGATCAGCAGATTTCATGGGGTCCTGCGGCGGTATTATTACGGACATTTTCGTCTACTTGTTTCCAGTAACAGCTTTATATGCTAAATTTTTCTCTCTCAGGCTTCTTAGTTCTGGCTAGATCTGTTTTGGTCTGAACTACGCTTTCGGTTATGCCGAAGTTTTCCGTATTAGCGTCTCTAATTTACTGCAGCGCATCGTCTGCTTCGAAGATGTTGCCGTCTTCGTCCCTTATAGCCTTTTGCGAATTTTCAGTTGGAGCTCCGAGTGCTCTTACCTGGATCCTGAATATTTCTGGTGCGCCTTTGTCTCTTTTACGAATGTTATGCATGCAACGTTTACTTAGTTTCTCTTGCATGAGCTCAATCGGCACCCTTTTCGTTTCTTGGTATTTGTTCCATCTAAGGAGCACCTCTTCTTCTCACTTTCTTGCTTTTTGAAGATTCCTAGATAACTGCTGACGCTCTTCTATAGCTTGCTTTGTTTGCTTGTTATACCACTTACGTGGTTTCCTCCTTCTAATCCAACAATTTTTAGGAGCGAAGCTCCTTATAGCGGCACCCGTTCCGTCCCCGTCGTAGTAGTAGTAGTGTGTAACCAGTCTGAGAAAAATGAGAAAAAAAATTCGAAGTTGTGTCCGTAGCGCGGAATCGAACCAGGGACTCCTCGCTTCCGAGCGCGCGGCGTTAGCCCACTACGCCACGAAGCGCACATAGACACACGCACCACGATGGCAATAAATACCCAACATTAACGAAAGGCCGCGTTTCTAGCGCGTTTCTAACGCGTTTGTGCTAGCGCGTTACGGCCTGTGTAAGAAGCTGGTGTAAGACGCTGTGGCCTGTCCGCCTTACCTTTAACGCGTTTCGAACGCGCTGCCCAAGGCGGTGGCAAGTCAAGTTCAAGTCGAGGAGCGTTTATGAATATGGGGGGTATACTCTCTCAGCAGTCATGTGATGGCGTCGGCAAACGCGGTGCACGTTCCGGCATGTGTAAATGGCTGCGTAAGACGCTGTGGTCGCTCCCCCTTACTAGAGAGTACTGCACGTTTCTAACGCGTTTGTGCTAGCGTCCCCTTAAGCGGGAGATCTGATGATTCCCTCCGGAGCTTCGCCCACTCATCATCATTCACCCCGTGGATATGCTGTGATTTCTTGTGCCGTGCCTGTCGTATCTCCATCTGCATAACGTTCACCAGTTCCGTATATTCCCACGCTGTTGATGGAAACGGCTCCATTTTATTCTCTGTGTTTTATTGCGATAGCAATTATATGGACACTCAAAGCGGATTTCTGCCGTCGGCGTGGCCGTCACCGTGAGGTTCCGTATGACGTCAAACGGCGATGAAATCCTCGCCGCTCTCCGTATGCTTTATGTGCGAGTGAAAGCGCGCGAGCGACACGCGCTATCACGGGGAGCAAACGCACGGCGGAGAGCAAACGCGCCTTCTGCGCCGTGCTCCCTGAAGGGCTGCACAATTAAGCGTCTCTTTCGTTCTTTACAATCACCATTTATATAGAGCAAACGCGACTTCTTCCGTCGCGCGAAAGGCCGTGGGGGGACGGGAGGCGAGGTGACGTTTAGCTGCGGCACCAAATGCGTATTTAAGCGGTGACCGAATTAACGGTGCCTACAACAGATGATGCTTTGGCCAACGACACCAAGAAAAAGCTAAAGAGAATACAGGACAATGGGACAAATGTTGAAATCATGGGGACACCGGGTCACATCGGCACGGATGGGGGAAACGCAGCCGCTCACGCAGTTGCCGAGCAACCCCGCTAACCGAAATCCATCCATAAAGATATTGGCCGAAGGCTCTCCTAGAAGAGCACTGATGCATTACATTCGCACTAAAAAAATCACACAGTAAACGGAGACTGTTACAAGCTACACCAGTACATGTGTTTGGCAAGGGCGGGCTTACTCGCACGGAAGAGGTTTTTCTGAACAAGGTTATGGCCAACGCAGCACACACACCACACATACTTGAGGAACGGCACCAAACCAGACAAGCTACGATTGCGAACACTTATACCTTATGTACACGTTGTCAGGAGTCATGCAGAGCAGACTTGCAACACGTCATTTGGATCTGTGCAGATTTTTCACAAGGCGGATCCAACGTTCAACATTTACTGCACGGAGACATTAGAACACTAGGAACTGGAATACAAACTAACCCTGAAACACAGAAAGCCATTGCGACATATGGCAGACAAAGTGGCTTGTTTCGAGTAGTGTAGAAGGGGTCGACCAGCCCATGCGAGAGCGGCGGAACTGAACATTCCTTTTCCGCCTAATCTCCAACAGCGGCCTAGAGCGGCCCCCTTCCTTAAAATAAATGCTTTACTCACTCATTCATATAAAAACGTTGGGCTCGATCTGATTGGACGTATTTTTCCGTAGCTCCGGATTTTCGCCCCGTTTGTTGCTGTTTTCCCTGTCACTGGAACGCTGTTTTTGTGGACCGCTTTGGCGGTCAATAATCACTACTGGCGGCTATTCACAAGGTCCCTCGGCATCTACACCCTCCTGCTGCGCCGTCGAGCCCGGGTTCTAGTGCGGCTTTGCGAGTGCGAGTGCCCCCGCGGCACTCGCCGCTTCGGCACGGAGCATCGAAGCTGTCGTCCGTAGTGTCAAAGGTTTGACGTTTGAAGTCTGAAGTTTATTTCAGGCAACCAGTAAAATAAATACATACATATATGTATATACACTCATGTACAGTTGCCCAGGGGACCGGCGAAAAGGCAAAAGAGCCTGACAGGGCGCCTGCCCCCCCGAGAACCCAAATTCACCCCCAAAATGACACAATGCTCAGTGTTACAATTTGGCAAAAGCTATTACAGTGCACAAAAAAAAAAACAATGGCCATAGGACAGAAGAAAAAGCTCCGTACAGCAATGCTTTTGTACGTAAACAATAATTTTCACATTTAAGGCACAAGAAGGTATACAAGTGAGAACCAAAAATAGGACATCGAATGAATTGATTTTAACGAGTTCCAAATGACACAAAGTGAAAGAAAGACAACAGCAACTACTTTTGACAACATAAAACGCGAACAAGGTTTATGTCTGTATTGATAATAAATATGAATGTACCTTGCTTTTAAAAGCACGGTATGAACCGATCTCCTCAATCAGGGTAGCTAGAAAAGGTTGTTGGTTTAAAAAATGCGGTATCTGATAGCTCAGTTTCTCAGTTGCGTAATTTGTGCGTGGTTTTTATTTTGTATAAATCTTATGACGCAGGTTGTGGCAGTGGTTTTTCGCAAGATGCCTCTGAAAAAAACCTGTAGGATTAGATTGTATTTGATTGTAAATAACCATCGCCAACTTTTAGGAGCGAAGCTCCTTATAGCGGCACCAGTTCCGTCCCCGTCGTAGTAGTAGTAGTGTGTAACCAGTCTGAGAAAAATGAGAAAAAAAATTCCGAAGTTGTGTCCGTAGCGCGGAATCGAACCAGGGACCCCTCGCTTCCGAGCGCGCGGCGTTAGCCCACTACGCCACGAAGCGCACATAGACACACGCACCACGATGGTAAAATGTCACAGTTTCGCCCTAAGGGCGAAGCAATGAATGCGATAGCAACACAGCAATGTCATACGAAGTAAGGTGAGCGGCTTTGGTAGCAATATGAATTGTAGTAAACATGAGCTGATTAAGTAAGCAGGTGTGCTGCGGCGTAAGTAAACCGACATGAAGAGAGACTCGATGACCACGAGAAGGCGCGTGTGAAACGGTGGTGTTGATGAGAAGCGCTTCCCGTGGGCAGCGCGTGCGAAGGGACACACCTGTAGCGCTGCACTGCCGATCCGGGCAGCATTGCATGTGTAGCGTGCATTGGAAAATGTGGCCCGACTATTACTAACTGAATGAACAAGCGTGGGGTGAGCGCGCACAAACAAACACGAATAGATCACACTGAATGACTGCAGACAACGACTGTCAAAACGCTGGCAGAAAGCATACGCCAGAGCGGGCGAAGATACGTGCGGTCTATCGCTTCAACGGAAACTGAGCGGCGAATGCGCCATAAAGGTCAGAGCCGTGTGGAGATAAGAGACGGTGCGGACGAGCGACGAGCGCGGTTGTTGGCCGAGTAGTCGTGCGCCCCCCCTCCTCTCCCTCCGGTGCTGGCTTCCTGCTTCCTTGCTTGCGCGTGGGAGATGAGTGCGTTCGCTCTCCGTGATAGCGCGCGTCCCCGCACGCTTCCGCTCGGGCATACGGCGCGCGGCGAAGATTTTATCTATAGGGAACCTCACGGCGACGGCGACGCCGACGGCAGAAATCCGGTTGAAGTGTCCATATAATTGCTATCGCAATAAAAATACCCAACATTAACGAAAGGCCGCGTTTCTAGCGCGTTTCTAACGCGTTTGTGCTAGCGCGTTACGGCCCGTGTAAGAATCTGGTGTAAGACGCTGTGGCCTCTCCGCCTTACCTTCAACGCGTTTCGAACGCGCTGCCCAAGGCGGTGGCAAGTCAAGTTCAAGTCGAGGAGCGTTTATGAATACGGGGGGTATACTCTCTCAGCAGTCATGTGATGGCGTCGGCAAACGCGGTGCACGTTCCGGCATGTGTAAATGGCTGCGTAAGACGCTATGGCCGCTCCCCCTTACTAGAGAGTACTGCACGTTTCTAACGCGTTTGTGCTAGCGTCCCCTTAAGCGGGAGATCTGATGATTCCCTCCGGAGCTTCGCCCACTCATCATCATTCACCCCGTGGATATGCTGTGATATTTTTTTAATGACGTTTGTAATGGTTAGTATTTCATGTTTTTTTAAAAGAGGCGCGGTATGAAACCTGTGTGGTACTCCTTCGATTAGTCGTATAGCTTTCTAAGACATGAATTTTATCCGTGTTTGATTTAGTCGTACTCCCCCACTCAAGAAGACAGTAGTGGATGTGCGAGTGAACTATTGTGTAATATAGTTGTTTTTTTAACCATTGTGGAGGCAGTTGTCGTAATTTACAAATAATACCCGTAGATCTTGATATCCGGCTTGATATGTTCTTGGTCCGGAACGTTACCGATGCAACTGCCATTCTTGCCAGGAGCACCTCCATCTTGGGGACGAGTGCAAAGTGCGAAGAAAGTAACCTGAGGATGAATACCACCAGCACGGAGCACCGCAGCCCTGCAGTCACGGCGCACACCTCGGCCAAGAGAACGACGGAACCTAGTAGCCTTCCCGCGGATGGAAATGCAATTCTAGCGGCGCCAAAAAGATTTCGCTCATCACAAGGCCTACCCCCTCCACAGACACATACGCCTCCGGTTTCGCCAACGACATCGTGTTACTAAGTGGTTATCAAGCCTCGTGCTAGATACGACATTTCCACTCTGCCCAACCGTACACTCTTAGCACTGTACCTTTTATGGTAACCTATAATCATAAGTAACGTATAAAATAAAAGCAACATCCAGAATATCTTGTTATTTTAATTCAATTGTGTGTCCAATATAGGTTACAAGAGCCAAATTTGACGAATTTAAAGGTTAATTTAGCGCAAGACGCCTTGTAACCTTTAGATTGTAACCTATAAAGAGAACTGCAGCGCAAGGGTCAAGAGACCTACGTCATGCATTGGACGTTTACTGATAAAGGTATCGTTATGTGATCGTGTTCTACATTTATGGTCTTATTATAAACGTAGGACCTCGGCAGTTAGGCAGCATTGGGTCTTAAGTTCTGTCAGCTAAGCTGTTTTATTTATCACAATAAAAAAATATCACGCAGTAACCTCTCTGGGAGTTGTCTATAAGTATGCGTACGCATTGTGGCACTTGCTCATCTCCACGCAGCCCGGTGTCATTATCAGTGTTATGAAACTTCATCCGGCCAGTACAAACGATAACGCTGCGGCGATACAAACGGGTGCGGACTGCAGCGCAAGGTGCATTGATAACGCAAGCAACGTACTACAGGAGCGCCAGGTGCACTGATGACCTGCCGATAATATAAGCCGTTAACGCTCTTTAGCACTCTATCCATCCGCGTCGAACCATTATGAACCGTGACCAAACGTACTCCGCCGGCGGCTGCATATGACGCGGCCGCGCGGACCGTATCTTGAAAGCGAACCGCGATGCCGACTGCTGACTGCTGATATAGCTTGGCACGCTGTGTTCTCGTCGCTTACTTAGCGTTGAAGAGGGACGCGCCGGCCAGTATCGTGAAAGCGATCTGAAACACGAGCAGAGTGCGGTGTGCGCTTAGGCACGCACGAAGCGCGTATCTAACGGCCTATAAGCCGACACCCGCTACCAGCTAGGCAGCGTGCACGCATAAGTGAACTCGCACGGGGAGTGAGCGGGGGATACGGTGTGCGCTAGGCGACCGCCATAACCGCTTTCACATAGACAACAACCTACATGTCGCCAAACCGTTCTGTAATGAACGTACGATGCTTTCTAATAAAACTTGCAGCAAATGAATGTACTGCCAGCTTTCCTTGGGCGCTTTAAGCTATCCGTAAGAACGGCGCTATAACTACAGCAAATTTAAGTTGCAGCAGAAACACGAAACGCGCCAAACGTTTAAAGGACTCAGCGGGAAGCCGCTACACTCACATAAAAGCGAGCAACGTCCGCTCCGGTGTCTTTTAACACGAAAGTGTTTTATGCCGGGGTCCACCAAGACTTCACTGACGTATTTCCGTCACGGAAATACGTCATAGAACATAATACAAAGAAAGAAACCAGAAGAAAAAGTTCCACAAACATGCAAAATTTGGAAATCGAACCCACGACCTCTAGGTCCGCGACGATAGATCGCCGAGCGTTTAACCCATTGCGCCACAAACGCATTTGCAGAGAGCTACACAGACGCGCCTTATATATCTAACACTCCTCCGTGTACCCGCGCTCTTGCTCGGGGCGGTGCCGCCGCCTACGAGCAGAAAAGAGAAGTACTGCATTATGACACTAACGCGCACCGACAGTGAACGCTTCGGTGGTCTCAGCACTACGACGCCTCGATGCCAGCATTCGAAGGGACGCTGGCATCAAGAAGCACTACCAACGCCACCTAGGTGGCGTTCACCGTACTCAGCACAGCGGAGCGTGGCCTCCGCAATTAGCTCTGAAAATGTTTCTGAAGTTGATCGCGGAGGCTGCAATTACGACGCGCTGTACGCGCTGATTTGACTCGGTGACGATTCAGTTACGTGCTTTGTCTTGCGCGTTGTATTAGTGTGTCAGTTACGTGCTTCGTCTTTCGCGTTGTGCTAGCGTGTGCAGCGTAGTGCAGCTTCCATATGCACGACGGTTGCTCATGGTCACCGACGTTGGTAGTCGTGATGGAGGAGACGTGCCACCAGGCGTCAGCGTGGGTGCATCAACGCCTAAGGGCGCTTTAGCCACAAAACACCAATAGACATTATATATCAATGTGCAATAAACATTACACTACTTCTGTGAAGACACGTTTCACTTTCGTGTTCTATACCGATTCCTATATAAGAGGGATCAACCACATTTTTTTAGGGGACATAGACAGATGAAAGGAGTATTCAAGGTTTCAAGCCACCAAGTGAGAAGGGAACTCTTTATCGCTGTAAAAACACGAAATGCCCCTACCATCACACAAATAAGAAACACCGGCACCTTTGCCATCTGTTTCTTTTCTTGTTCTTTTTGCTTGTCCCTTTGTCAAACATGGTGAAAGAGAACAAGCATGAGCCACACTGGAGTACGGAGATCCACGGCGCTATCATCTCTCCTCCTCGGACCAATCGAGATAGCTCGAGTTGCACGATGGGAAGTTTGTAAGCGGGAGACAGGAGGGCACGGGACATGTCGTCTTGTCGTTCTTGTGGTTGTCGTTTTATTGCGATAGCAATTATATGGACACTTCAACCGGATTTCTGCCGTCGGCGTCGCCGTCGCCGTCGCCGTGAGGTTCCGTATAGATAAAATCTTCACCGCGCGCCGTATGCCCGAGCGCAAGCGTGCTGCGACGCACGCTATCACGGAGAGCGAACGCACTCAATCCCCCACGCGCACGCAACGAAGCGGGAAGCCAGCGCCGGAGGGAGCCGGGGGGGGGGGGGGGGGCGCTTCTGCTGTGCCAACAACCGCGCTCGTCGCTCGGCCGCACGGTCTCTTATCTCTCCCGCGCGCAAGCAAGGAAGCGGGAAGCCAGCGCCGGAGGAAGCGGGGGGGGGGGGGGGGGGCGCACTTTTCTTCTGCCAACAACCGCGCTCGTCGCTCGCCGCACCGTCTCTTATCTCCACACGGCTCTGACCTTTATGAGCCGTGCATTCGCGGCTCAGTTCCTGTTGAAGCGATAGACCGCACGTACCTTCGCCCGCAGCGGCGTATGCTTGCTGCCAGCGTTTTGACCGTCGTTGTCTGCAGTCATTCAGTGTGATCTCTTCATGTTTGTTTGTGCGCGCTCACACCACGCTTGTTCATTCAGTTAGTAATAGTCGGGTCACATTTTCCAACGCACGCTACACATGTAATGCTGCCCGGATCGGCAGTGCAGCGCTACAGGTGTGTCCCTTCGCACGCGCGCTGCCCACGGGAAGCGCTTCTCATCAACACCACCGTTTCACACGCGCCTTCTCGTGGTCATCGAGTCTCTCTTCATGTCGGTCTACTTACGCCGCAGCACACTTGCTTACTTAATCAGCTCATGTTTACTACAATTCATATTGTTACCAAAGCCGCTCACCTTACTTCGTATGACATTGCTGTGTTGCTATCGCATTCATTGCTTCGCCCTTAGGGCGAAACTGTGACATTTTTTATGTTACGAGACAGGACTCCCCTGCGTCTTCTCTGGACCTCAATAAAGTTATTTCACTCACTCACTCACAGGACTTTAGTTTGACATGTTCGAATACCATGCGATCACCGTTGTCTGCTTGCACCACTTGTAGCCTTCAGTAGTTACTGCAGCTTCTGCTGGGAACCTGGGAGATCCGCGGTATACCCATGTCTTTAGGCAGCAGAGACCTGTTCGGTGTGTTGCGCGGTTGGTGCAACGAGCCGAGTTGCGATTGCAAGCGATACGCTATTGTGCGCCTGTCGGAAAGTGACAACCGGGTGAGATGTGATTATTGTGACCTCCTCCCAAATGCACACGGAAGAATATGACACCTCGGTAAGTAAAACTTTTGCTTTAATTATTTTGAGGTGGTAGCGCGTGAAGTCTTTATAGTTTGCAGTTTAACATTTGACATGTGCATGCTCACGCTGTGCGCAAGTGTCTCTGAAAAAGTTATTGTAGATATATTTGCTTCGATTAAATTTGAGCTGACTTCCGTGTTATGATTTTGTGCAAATATTTGATGAGACCTTTCTCACATACTGTGCCTTCGGCATGGGGTGTACTAATGGAACTAAGTGACCTCAACAATAGCTTTCCTTTACTGGTATCGTGCTTTGGACTGCTGTGGTTGACAGAAATCGTTCAGTGTTGCACAAGTAATCGCGCGTCCCTCCGCTGCGTCGTGGCGGTGCCTGGCTGCCCGCACGGCTGAGCGCGTAACCCGCGCGCGCTCTATGGAGGTAATCTCAGGTGTGCAAAAGTCGGGCAAGCCGAGGTAGCTCAGGGCTGCATTTGGGCTGCCTTTCCGTGCGCCTAGTGTTGGAGATCGCGTAATACTCAAGGTACAGAGACGCGCTGAAGTGTGAAACAAAAGAAACGATCACTTCCCTCTGCGCTCTTCAAGCCAACTTGACAGCGAGTGTTCGCGGTCGTCGAGTAATATTCGTTCATTTATGCCTGTGCGGGCGTGACACCATGCTTATTAGTAGGCTAATGTTCATTGTTACGGCGAATAAAACTACGTACCTTAGTTTGAGTAGTGGTCTAATGCTTTGCCATCGCTATTATTGGTTCGCGTTTCGGGCGAAAATGCATCTTGTGTGTGTGCTCAATCGGGCCAATAATTTACCATGGAGATCGGTGGTTACCATTGACCCACCGTGAAGAATATGAATTTATCTTTTTACCGCAACCTCACCCCTTCTCTTATATCTTACACTTCACTGCTCAATGATTTATAATGATATTGTATGCCGCGTTGTTTCGGAGGAATATATGTTATAGGCCAGCTTTCCCACGAATTGTAACTTTATTTACGTGTTTTTTTTTCGCCAAGAGCGCTCAGTATTTAGTAAGCTCAGTAAGTTTTACCTCAATTGTGTTATTTCAACTAGGACCTGCTGAATATATTTTTTTTATTTGAGTGTCACTGTGTATTATCAGCTGCTGAATCTAGATGTCATCGCTAAGATGATGTAATTCAGTACCGTATGCTCCTTATAAAGTCTTCAAGAGGAAAGGAAAGTCTGTTTAGGAATTGGAAAGTTGTGCTTAACATGTTTTAATATACCCCATGTCAAGTCCACACAAATAATTTTTTACAGAATCATATGTAAGGCATGAAGCAAGATAAAGTCACAAAAAACAAAGCTTCACGAAGTTTAGAACTTCTAAGGTGACATCTTTATATGCTTGCATTGAGTTTTGTGCATGCAATAATTACAGTTGGGCAGCATAAGTTTTCCAACATACAGCTTCATAGTGTCTGAACTTCTTTCCCTGCATACAAGCCATGTATGCTGCAGCTAGCTGGAGGTATTGCACGAAGGTGATGTTGATTTGGATTACAGAAGCATATTTTCGTCTTTTTCTCCGGTTATTTTACACCGTAGTGTTCATTTTACTTGTCATAAACCTCAACTTATTTACCTGGCAGCGGCACTTTTTCATTCGATACATGGTGCAAACAGGTGAACATGACTGCTTCTGCACTTTCATATTTTCTGTAACAAGTAATGTGAACCAATAGGTATAAGTAAGCAATTTGAGTGGAAAATACTTATTATGTATCCTCTTTGACGCTTCAGGCAAACGTCTGTACAATAAGCCGTGATTTAGAACCTGTGCTTCTGTAACTAACTATTGTTAGCAGTTTTGAGATTCGATTTATTGATGACTTTTTTCGATTTGATTCGTTTTGAGATTCGATTTATTGATGATTTTCTAGCATTGATGTGGAGCTTCGTTTTGCATCGAACGTTGGGGATCTCGAAAATAGGCTGAAAGCAGTTCTTGAAGTGTTTTCTCAGAAAGAGCAGCGGACATGTTCGTTGCTGGACATCAGCAAGCACTTGCAAGGCTGCTTCGGCTACACATTGATCAATGAGGTATGTGAAAAAACAATTTGTTGTGCACTCTTGTCCCCATTTTTCCAATTTATTTTTAAAGCTACTGTGCGGAGCTAAAGGTGATGAATAAGAGAGAATGAACAAGGGTATGTATTCTTTTCCAATTTCAAGGCATAAAATGTGCCTTCGTGTTGCAGTCCCCCAAAAGAATTTGTGCTATAAGGTTCCTTGCACAGAGTTAGCCCCCACTGTATGACTGTTAGTCTCACTGCTCTAAATAATGAAGCCGTCAATTGCACTCTAACTTATGTACACTTAAAATGAAAGTTTATATTAGCGTCACAGGTTCAAAGATATATTTATTACGGTTAGTTTGATACATAAAATTTCAGATTTAATGGCGGTCAACTTATGCAAAGCCTGCGGGAGTGTTCTTAATATCCTGCAGTGAGATTTCAGTTGTAGATAGCTCAGCAAACAAACTCTAAATTAACATTATACTGATTACGTTTTGTAAAATAACATTTCATTGTTTTTTTCGTCAAATATGCTTCCTATAGTCACAACTAAAGGTGAGTCAGTTCTAATTTTCCCTCATTAAAAAAAAAAAATTGTGGGGTTTTACGTGCCAAAACCAGTTCTGATTATGAGGCACGCCGTAGTGGGGGACTCCGGAAATTTGGACCACCTGGGGTTCTTTAACGTGCACCTAAATCTAAGTACACGGGTGTTTTCGCATTTCGCCCCCATCTAATTTTCCCTCATGTAGAATGGTTGGGCTCTTTGTGGTTGAGTGGTGCTCTGCACCACTGCACCTTTTTGATAAATTTTACTTTGTCGGTTCACATTGTACTCCGCACATTAAATGTTTGATACGCTGATGTTTATAGGCTGTAACTTCTTTGTAGGTTCCACTGCCCAGTGGTAATATCTGGATTGCAGCTTCCTACATCTACACATGCATCGAGCATACGTGTGTTTATGCTGGAAGCAGGAAAGAAATCTGGGTCTCGAATGGCAGCGTAGAGCTAGCTGCAATTTATTGTATTTTAACCTGCTACATCAAGAATCTGGATTACCCTTATGCATTTGCGCCATTCCTGGAACTGATACAGAAACTAGTGGTTCACAGCAACATTTTGCCTAGAGGGCTCATAGATAACAGATTGAAGTGTTTTTTTTTGCCTTTTGAAGAAAAGGAATGTGATTTGAATCAAAGTGTAGTTGACAATTTTCGCTTTGCATTACTCTTCTCTTGTTGCCGTGAGGTGGTCAACATACAGATCATTTTCTGCATTACATTTGTATGCCTTTGTATGCATGTTTTATTGAAAAATACTGACGTAATATATCCATTCATGCAGGTGGCACTTAGTGTTGTGCACAAGGCTTTTATTCAGCTCCTCAAAATTCTTAAAATTAGTGCCACTTGAATTATGGTGATCTTAGTTTATCATTGAGGTATTCTAACTGGTAGCCTCTTGACAGAGAGTAATTCTGCACTACTATGCCTAAAGAATCCAAATTATCTTTTTCATTATTTATTTTAAATAGGTAGTGCATTCAAGAATTTGGAATCCCATCCTTGGCATTGTTAGCCAGGCACTGAAACGTGTCTTGTAGTAGTTTTAAGAAACATCTTTTCATCTTTGTGCTGTCGCCAGGATCTGAACTGAAAAGTCACGATGCTGTAAGCATCACCACTTCCAGCCTTTTGTCACGTGGCCCTACAAGCCAGTACTTTGCAGAAGTCCTGATTTATCGTTTTCTCACGTTTATAAGAGCAATCAGTTGTCTTTTTTGCCAGTAGTGTCGAATCCTAACGCCAAGAAAATATTCCTCAGGTACAGATGGGCTGCACAAGGCACCATCATAAAGATGCTATGTTGACGCTGAGAGCAAAGAGAAAGGGACAATCAAGCTGTACATGCTGCCGCATTGTCATAAGCGCCGTTTTTCTAGGTGTGGAAGACGAGTGATTGTGTAGCTAGTACAAAAACTCATTTGAATTTTCATTGCCTGGATAATGATGTCTATAATGGGATTTTGATTGCATAAAACACTAGCTATCATAAATTATTAAAACATCAATTAAGACAGTTTTTACGAATGTGCATAATTGTGCCAAATACTCCTTGTCTAGAGGCTGCAAATATAAACACTGAGATGAACTATTGGGAACAAAATTTATGTTGCCCAAGATTTGAAACTTTTGGGCAGCCAAAATAAAAGGTCTCCTGTTATGTGTCACGTGGGCTTCTGTGATGCTGATACATTATCTCAGTAAAACACAGGGAAAAGTTTACTATCATGCTTCTTGACTTAGACGATAGCCTGTTTAAAAAGAACATCAGGGTGCTTCTGAGAATGAATACTTGTGGTGCCAGCAATAGAAATGCATATAACTTAACAGTGTGATAAAACTCATCAGCCTTGATTTTGTATTTGCAGTATGAGCATATAAATACCTACAAATTTTAGCCAGTGAGTTTTTATTGAGCTACGTTTTATTTAAGGCAATACACGATGTTTGTGGAGGATTATGTGTCTTTTTCCAAGTGCCGCAAGTGAAATGTGATGACTTTACTAGTTTACATGTCTACACAATGGTCAGTTTGCTTGAAATATGCATCGGGTTTACTTCCTAAGATTTTAGTATTAGCACGTACTGATAGTAATTGTCATATATATATTGCTTCTACTTGCGTGAACATATATATCCCTTTAATGTCAACATCTGCTCTTATTTTTATTCCTGCTCAATTAGAGTCTGAAAGCCTGCTTTTTCTCTTACTATTGATTTCATTATAACACTGACTTGGAAGCACTGCAGATATCTCTATGGTACAGTCTTTTTTTAGACGTTGCCCATCATCAAACATTTATAATCGTATATTTTTGCATATGCTATGTTAAATTTGGGAGTGTACTTGGAGTCGTATTCCTAATGTACACCAGGAGGCGCAACAATATTTGTGTAGCCTTCAAGGGTTACATAAAAACATATGTCCCCTTCCTATTGTAGTAGTGCCTGTAATGTCGTGGTGCAGTTCAAGTTTTCCTTGTTTTCTTACCACAGTGCAAAAAAGAGCGTTTCACTGAAGTCATGTATGGCTCATAGTGTGACATGATGCCAATGTTACGGCTTTTGAGATATGCTTATTGCTCATATGCACAGAGAAAGTGGTTCCTCCAGTGCTTACATGGATATGTATATACCTTTAATTTCAACTAGTGTTTTTAATGTTATCTTTTTTCAGTTGTAGTCTGTATTACTTGTCCTTTATCTTGCTACCAATTAACATTTATAATAGCTTGGAAGCATTACAAGTCTCGTAAGGTCAAGTCTTCCTTTTTAGGTGTCACCTATAACTGAAATTTTGCATATTTCTTGCGTTTACTACATTGCATTGGGAACGTCTTTATCGTCCGGCTATGAAGATGCACAGGATGTGCGAAACTTTTTTTTTTGAGTCTCTAAGGTGAATCTGAGCACATATCCAATTCATGCTGTCGTGTCTGCAATCTCATATACTAGCCTTTCCCTAGTTTTCTTGCTTCCTGACTACAGTACAATTTTTACATGACAGTTAACACGGATTTAATGATGACATGTATGCCTCAAACACAGTGATATGATGCAAGTGATTTGCTGGGATATGATGCAAGTGATACTATTTTTTGAAGTTTCAAATCTAGTGTCCCAGCAAGGCCTGCTGTATTTATGGTGTATCCTACTTTGCATTTTCAAATAAAAATATTGCATTCCAAGTAAGTTTATACTATAGCTGTGGAATTGTCAGTTTCTGCTTGAATTATTTATACAAGCTAAGTGCTCAGGCTATACAAGCTAGTGCTTGTGGCTATACAAGCTAGTGCTATACAAGCTAGTGCTATAGTGCTATACAACTAGGCTATACAAGCTAGTGCTTGCACTAGCTAGTGCTAGTGCAAGCTAGTGCTATACAAGTGCTTAGCTATACAAGCTCAGTGCTCAGAACTGCTCAGGCCTTCATGTTGTGTTTTGAACTGTACTGTTGGGAACATTACCGTTATACATGTTCTCAAATGTTGAGTAATACACTTATCTCACGGTGATGTTCATTTCGTTCGAGATCCTGCACGAGATACTAGTAGTTGTAGACCTTTTCTGACTGAAAGACAACAATTAAAAGTGATTTGATGAGAAGTAAGCTTTTTATGCACCATTCAGCTGAGCGGTTCTTTGCAGGTAATTTTGTATGGGCCTCGCTCTTTACATGCTCCACCGAGCCGGGGGCGGTCTAGCAACGGGGACGCGCCACTTCTTGGGTTTTGTTCTAGAACGGCCCACTCCTCGCATGCGCCACCCAGCCAGCTGTCGCTAAACAACAGAGGTGCGTCTCTTCCTTCTTTTGCGCTTCTTTCTTTGGTGTGTTCCAGAAAAGCCCGCTGCTCTGCGCATGCTCGTCCAGCCAGGTGTCACCTAGCAACAAAGGTGCGTCTCTTCCTTCTTTCGCGCTTCTTTCTGCTTGCGCCTCTTCTTTCTTACGCACTTCTTTCTGCGGCCATATTAAGCAGCCTACAGTCCTGCGCAGAGAACTGTGAGCCCTCGCAGAGGACGCCACTCGGCCAGTCCTTTACGGACGCTGTCTTTACGCACGCTTGCTCTTCGACATAGTTTCTGTGGCCACCTCGTGTAGTTTACACTGCAAAGGGTTTCCCTGTCTCTCTCTCAGCCTATAGGCAACAAAAAAAGAAAAAAATGACATTGCGTTTTTCAGGAAACTTAGAGCTTACTTACGCCATAACATTGCTTCAACCGCAAGGATATGTAGTCATAAAATTCCAACTACCCCTCAAAATGCACAACAAAGGTGACTACGGGAGCCATAGAAATTTCTTTACTTTCGAATGGTATCGTGACACATTCGAATTCTTTTGAGGTACAATTGCGTGTTAAGCAATAAATGAGGAAAATGTTTGCCTTGCCCACGAACACCATGGAGTGTTCAGAACCTTGACTCGAGCTGTTGCTGTTTTTCTCCTGCTGCACATGCATTTACGTTTACTGTGTGAATTATTCTATGATATCGTGTAATATGCAAAAATTAAAAAAGAGAATATCAGTGTTTTGTTTCTAAGAGATCATTCAGCATGTGAAAATTAAAAAAGAAAATCAGTCGGCTGATATACTTTTTAATTTTCGCATGCTAAACGATACCTTAGGAACAATCCACCTAGTTAGCATAAACGCATGTGCAGGAGGAGAAAAACAGCAACAGCGCAAGCCAAGTCTCTGAACACTTGACGTTGTTGGTGGGCAAGGCAAAAATTTTCCTCGTTTTTAGCATAACAGCTTTGCAATTGTACCCCAAAAGAACATGAATGTGCCACGATACCATCTGAAGGTAAAGAAATTTGTATGGCTCCCACACTCACCTTTGTTGTGCATTCTGAGGGGTAGGTGGCATTTTATGACTACATATTGACACGTATACATGTTTATCTTTCACCGGTGGCCACTTTCCACCGGCTAACAAATGTTAAACGTTATCGCTCGGCGCAGGACGCGCCTGTATCGGAAGTTTCTAGAACGTTATCGATGCTTCTTTCCGTTGCCTGTTTTCACCGACGCTTATGTTATCTGATTGTATGACCGACGCGAATTGTCTAGAACTTTCTGGAAGACACGCGGGCATCAGGGATTAATCTGGAACCTTCGATGACTCAGGTATAAAAGCCGACGCGTTTCGCCGCTGATCAGATTTTCGACGATCGCCGACTGTCTTCGCCGCTATCGTTGTGCTTTGAGTGTACCTTCCTTTTGTGGGCACAGGTTCGCCCAGTAAACAACCAGTTTCGTCGTTCATAGTTTTACGACTGTTTTCTTCAGCGTCACTACTACGTGACATCTGGTGGAGGTGCTAGTGCGTTCATACAGCGAACGCCTTCGCAAAGCCGCGATCCAAGCCTGAAACCGGAGGACAACGCCAACGTCGCCAAGGACCAGAGAGCTAGCCGTAGGCAGCAAGGACTTCTGCCGGAGTACGGACTACTTCCCGAGAAGACCACAGCGATCAAGGCCAAGTCAACGACCCCAATGGCAGCCCCAGCGTCCCCCATCCTGCTGCAACAACCTCGCGAGCCACCGACCTTCCGTGGATCATCGGCTGAAGACCCTGAAACCTGGCTGGAGACATACATACGAGCGGACCACGACGTTCAACAAATGGAGCGACGACGCCAAGCTGCGCCATGTCTATTTTTTGTTGGATGACGCTGCTCGGACCTGGTCTGAGAACAGAGAGACCACCCTGGTTACGTGGGACCTTTTTCGTGAGAGCTTCGCGAGGACCTTCACGAGTGTCGTACGAAAGGAGAGGGCAGAGGTTCTCTTAGAAACCAGGGTGCAATTGCCGAACGAGAACATCGCGATCTTCACGGAGGAGATGACTCGCCTCTTCAGCCACGCCGACCCCGTCATGTCTGAAGAAAAGAAAGTTCGGTTCCTGATGCGGGGTGTCAAAGAGCAACTATTCGCCGGATTGATGCGCAACCCGCCCAAGACTGTCGCCGAATTTCTTTCCGAGGCTACAACGATCGAGAAGACGCTTGAAATGCGCGTAAGGCAATACAACCGCCGTGCCCTGACCAACTACGCCGACGCTCAAGCGCTAGGCGCAGACGACCTGCGCGAGACCATCAGAGCGGTCGTTCGCGAGGAGCTGCATAAACTCTTTCCCAGGTCGCAGCCTCACGTGGCATCTATCACCGACGTTGTCAAAGACGAAGTTCAGCGCTCACTTGGAGTTCCCGATGTGCAGCCGCAATCGCCGCAACCCCAGCCGGAAGCGCTGACCTACGCCGCCGTTGCCCGTCGCCAAGGCCCCCCTTCACTCTCGCGCCAGGGCCCCATAATGCCGCAGTTCCGTCGTCCACCGCCACCGCCGCCGCCAGCACGCCCGCCCGTAGCCCAGCGAAGCTACCCAAGAAAGACGCACATTTGGCGCGCCCCCGGCCAACGCCCGCTCTGCTATCACTGCGGAGAAGCTGGTCATGTCTACCGCCGATGCCCATACCGTGAAATGGGCCTACGAGGGTTCGCCGTCAACGCGCCGCGTCCACAGCTTGGCGAGCGACCACGTGACATCGCCGACTACATCGCCGGAGCCCAGTGGCAACCACGACGACCCTAACGCTCGCCGTCACCGGGCCGCTACATCTCGCCGCATCGCCGTCAGTACACCGGTCCCACCCGGGGCCGATCTCCGAGCCCTTACCCGGGAAACTAAAGGCAGCAACCGATGGAGGTGCGGTTGCTGTACGACGCAATGCCGAAGATCCTCCGCCGCCGACGACGACGACGATTCGCGAATCATCACGACGAGACATCAGCATGCCGCCTAGCAACAGCCTTGACAGCACTTCGCTGTAAAGAAGACCTTCCGACGCGACGTAGCAGCAGCGGAGCAAGCCGACGCAGCCGTGATCCGACGCCACGAATTAACCGTAACGCTAGACGACGTTCCACCGACTTAGACGTGCTAATCGATGGTTATAGCGTCACCGCTCTCGTCGACACTGGAGCCGACTATTTCGTTTTCAGTGGCCCGTTCGCCGCCAAGTTGAGGAAAGTGAAAACGGCTTGGCAAGGACCCGATATCCGGACAGCGGGAGGCCATCTAATAACGCCGACTGGAATCTGCACAGCGCAAGTCACGGTAAATAACCACACTTACCCGGCGAGCTTCGTAATCCTGCAGCACTGCTCCAGGGATGTCATCCTAGGCATGGACTTTCTAAATCAACACGGTGCATGCAGTCATCGACTTAAGGTCCAAGTCGATAACGCTTTCAACGCACAACGCGATACCACCGGCTACAAGCATAAGTTACCATGCCTTGAATGTGCTTGCAGAACAAGTCACCGTATCGCCTCGCTCCAGCGTAATGATTTCCGTCGGTACCGAAGTGCCTGCAGACATGGATGGCGTCATCGATGGTGATGATCACTTACTGCTCGACCGTGAAATTTGCGTCGATAGAGGCATAGCTGAGCTACGTGCAGGGAAAGCAAGGGTGTTGCTCACGAACTTCAGCCCCGAATATAAGCACATCAACAAAGGCACCACGGTCGCCTACATCGACGAAATAGTACAAGCCAGCAGTTCTTTCGCCTTCACGGATTCCAGTGCACCTGCAACGACGACTATAAGACCTGAACCAACTTTCGACATCAATCAGAACCTTCCCAGGCATAAGAAAGAACTAAAAGCTCTGCTCCTGCAATACAAGGATTGCTTCTCGTCGTCGTCAAAAGTTCGAGAAACCCCTGTCGCGAAGCACCGCATCATAACCGACGAAAATGTCCGCCCACTCCGTCAGAGCGCGTACCGAGTTTCGGCGCGCGAAGTGAGGCCATAAGGCAACAAGTCGACGAAATGCTACGCGACGACATCATCCAGCCATCCAAGAGTCCGTGGGCGTCCCCCGTGGTGTTAGTTAAGAAGAAGGATGGAACCCTACGTTTCTGCGTCGATTATCGTCGCCTCAACAAGATCACGAAGAAGGACGTATACCCCCTCCCACGGATTGACGACGCCTTGGATCGACTCTACAATGCAAAGTATTTTTCGTCGATGGACCTCAAAACCGGCTACTGGCAAATCGATGTCGACGAGAGGGACCGGGAGAAGACTGCCTTTATAACACCAGACGGACTGTTCGAGTTCAAGGTCATGCCGTTTGGTCTTTGCTCGGCACCAGCGACTTTCCAACGCGTCATGGATACAGTACTGGCAGGCTTGAAGTGGCAGACTTGCCTCGTCTATTGGGACGACGTCGTTGTGTTTGCCTCAAGCTTCGAAGAACACCTGCGGCGCCTTGAAACAGTTCTTCAAGCAATCAAAACCTCCGGACTCACGTTAAAGCCAGAAAAGTGCCGCTTCGCAATTGAGGAGCTCTTGTTTTTGGGCCACGTCATCAACAAGTCTGGAGTGCGCCCCGACCCTCAGAAAACTGCGGCCATCTCCAACTTTCCTCCACCCGCTGACAAGAAGGCAGAGCGTAGATTTCTTGGACTGTGCGCCTATTACAGGTGCTTCGTCAAGAATTTTTCACAATTCCTGAGCCACTGACGTATCTCACGAAGGCCGACGTCGAGTTCAAGTGGGAGACGCCGCAAGTCGAAGCTTTTGAAGAACTGAAGCGACGCCTGAAATCGCCGCCAATACTTGCGCATTTCGACGAAAACGCCGATACCGAAGTCCACACCGACGCAAGCAGCGTAGGACTCGGCACCGTTCTTGTGCAGAGGACTGACGGACTAGAAAGGGTTGTAAGTTACGCTTGCCGTTCGCTATCGAAGGCGGAAGCAAATTATTCCACAACAGAAAAGGAGTGCCTCGCCATCATCTGGGCTACATCAAAGTTTCGCCCCTACCTCTATGGCAGGCCCCTTAAAGTTGTGATCGACCACCACGCCTTGTGCTGGCTAGCTAACTTGAAGGATCGTTCAGGTCGCCTCGCGCGATGGAGTCTGAGACTTCAAGCATTCGACATCACCGTCGTTTGCAAGTCCGGGCGAAAGCATTCTGACGCCGACTGCTTGTCTCGCGCCCCCGTCGATCCGCCGCCACAGGACGACCAGGATGACGACACTTTCTTGGGACCCATCAGTGCCGACGAATTCGCCGAACAACAGCGAGCCGACCCGGAACTAAGGAGCCTTGTAGACTACCTGGAAGGCAAGACCATCATTGTGCCGAAGGTGTTCAGGCGAGGATTGGCGTCGTTTTTCTTGCAAAACGACATTCTTCTAAAGAAGAACTTCTCGCCTCTCCGAACCAACTATCTCCTCGTGGTACCCTCAGCATTGCGTCCAGAGGTTCTGCAAGCTCTCCATGGCGACCCAACAGCTGGACACCTCGGTTTTTCCCGCACGCTCGCGAGGATACAGAGAAAAATACTACTGGCCTCGCCTCTCTGTCGACGTCGCCCATTACGTAAGGACATTCCGAGACTGTCAGCGACGCAAAACACCGCCGACAAGGCCAGCCGGACTTCTACAGCCGAGCGAGCCACCTCGCCGAACGTTCCAGCAGATCGGGATGGACTTACTGGGGCCTTTTCCGACGTCGACGTCCTGGAATAAATGGATCGTCGTAGCTACGGACTACCTCACCCGCTACGCCGAAACAAAAGCCTTGCCCAAAGGCAGTGCTGCCGAGGTAGCCCGATGCTTCGTTGAGAACATCCTCCTGCGTCACGGTGCCCCAGAAGTCCTCATCACCGACAGAGGTACGGCCTTCACGGCTGAACTAACTCAAGCTATCCTACGCTACAGCCAGACAAGCCTTCGCCGGACCACCGCCTACCACCCACAGAGGAATGGCCTCACCGAGCGCCTAAATAAGACCATCGCCAACATGCTGGCAATGTACGTCGACGTCGAACACAAGGCGTGGGATGTCATCCTTCCGTACGTGATCTTCGCATACAACACGGCCATGCAAGAAACGACGCACATGGCGCCGTTCAACCTGGTCTACGGAAGGAAACCGGCAACTACGCTTGACGCCATGCTACCGGATGTCTCCGATGAAGAAAATATCGATGTTGCCACCTATTTGCAGCGTGCCAAAGAAGTTCGACAGCTGGCCCGCCTGCGCATCAACAACCAGCAGAGGACCGACAGCCGACACTACAATCTTCGACGACGCTACGTCGAGTACCAGCCCGGAGACCGTGTTTGGGTCTGGACTCCAATACGCCGACGAGGACTTAGCGAGAAAATCTTACGTCGCTATTTCGGACCACATAAGATCATCCGACGTATTGGCGCACTGGACTATGAGGTTGTGCCAGACGGTATTTCGCAATCACAGCGACGCCGCGCGCGACCTGAATTCATCCACGTGGTGCGTCTTAAGCCTTTCTACGCCCGCTGACGAACTTATATAGGTCATTTGTTGCTTTGTTAATTTTGTCCCTTTCTGTACACGTGGTTTTGTTTTTGCTTTCGTGTTTGTAGCATCGGGTCGATGCTTTTTAAGGGGAGGGTATTGACACGTATACATGTTTATCTTTCACCGGTGGCCACTTTCCACCGGCTACCAAATGTTAAACGTTATCGCTCGGCGCAGGACGTGCCTGTATTGGAAGTTTCTAGAACGGTATCGATGCTTCTTTCCGTTGGCTGTTTTCACCGACGCTTATGTTATCTGATTGTATGACCGACGCGAATTGTCTAGAACTTTCTGGAAGACACGCGGGCATCAGGGATTAATCTGGAACCTTCGATGACTCAGGTATAAAAGCCGACGCGTTTCGCCGCTGATCAGATTTTCGACGATCGCCGACTGTGTTCGCCGCTATCGTTGTGCTTTGAGTGTACCTTGCTTTTGTGGGCACAGGTTCGCCCAGTAAACAACCAGTTTCGTCGTACACAGTTTTACGACTGTTTTCTTCAGCGTCACTACTACGTGACAATATCCTTGCGGTTGAAGCGATGTTATGGCGTTTGTAAGCTCTAAGTTGTCTGAAAAACGTAATGTCATTTTTCGTTCTTTCTTTTTTTTTTTGCCTATAGGTTGAGAGACAGACAGGAAAACCCTTTGCCGTGTAAACCGCACGAGGTGGACACATTAACTATTTTTAAGAGAAAGCGCGCGTAAAGACAGCGTCCGTAAAGGACTGGCCGAGTGGCGTCCCCCGCGAGGGCTCACATTTCTTCGAGCAGGACTGTAGGATGTTTAATGCGGCCGCAGAAAGAAGCGCGTAAGAAAGAAGAGGCGCAATCAAAAAGAAGCTCGAAAGAAGGAAGGGACGCACTTTTGTTGCTAGGCGACACCTGGCTAGGCGGAGCATGCGCAGAGTGGCGGGCTTTTCTGGAACACACCAAAGAAAGAAGCGCAAAAGAAGGAAGAGACGCGTCCCCCTTGCTAGGCGACACCGGCTCTATGGAGCATGCGCAGCGCGGTGCCCATCTGGGACCTCCTGCAAGCCGCTTTGTATAACCATTTTAATGGACTCCACCGGTATATTGTAGAAAGTAACCTCTATTTTTAGGCAAACGCGCTCAATGCTGTATGCCTATACTAAAGGCTAAATTGTTCGAGGTTATTGTGACCTCTAGTTTAAGGGTATGCCTGGTTACCTTTAATACAAGTTAATTTTGTAAAAGTTACTGTTGAACTTATAAATTATAAATTAAAGGTGCACAAATTTGTGAGAATATACCTCTCTAATAAACGTTACCGTGCTAAGGGTGTACCATTCAAGCGGCTCTGGATGCCTGCTTCGAGGCGTCCAGGTTTCAAGGTTTCGCCCTACACAAACCTACCAATACCGTCTCAGTATGGTGCCTGCTATGGCACTAGTTTATAAGCTAGAAGAACTGCAACAGATGCAAGTCTCAGAAGAATGTATCTTTGCAGTCCAGGCGTACCTCGCGAGTGGTATTGATTTAAGGCACCATGTGGTTAATGCTGTTGACCATTGACGTAGAACCTGAAAGCTACTGCAGGAACAATCTTGTCCTACTACAAGGTCGTCGCTGCTCGCTACCTAGGTAGCGGTCGTACATGTCTAATCACGCTTCAGGGTCCTAATTCCCCACCTGAGCGTATCCTGTGCTACGGCTGCGTATTGCGCCCGCGCCCATTCAAACCCTCCGTTGTGTACTGCTACTCCTGCTTTAAACAGGGACACATCCATTCATCGTGCCCCTTTCCACCTAAGGACGACACATGGAGCCTGACCCATCAGCATGCTTTCGATGCGGCTTATGCCAAACAAATGATCATGACATCACTTCCCCGACATGCCCTACGAAGTTGAAAGCTACTAAGAAAGCTCGACAACGCCGCTATCGGCAGCAACCAAGTACCCCTCAAGGTCCATCGATGAAACAAGTTCCTGTGTACAACTGTTACGCCGTTCTATCATCGCTGAAAGAAGATGATGGCCAGGTTACAACAGCAAGTACTGCGACAAGTGATGCGGCCAAACCTACATATAAAGGAGCCGTTAGGGCGTCCATTTTGCGACCACAACGGCAACGGGCATCACAATCGAGATAGAAAACACGCCGCCCCCCTTGACGAATGAAGAATTTGAGATCGACGCTCGCCTCGCCATTCTCGAAAAGGAAATCCAGCGTCTCAAGGAACGCCGTACCACGGCCCTTGGATTAAAAAAATGTTTTTTTTTTATCCAGCGGCCGTGGCCGTACACTGCTCCAGCGTGGTCATGACGGAACGCGGACCTCACAATCGACGTCAACGTCCTCACGTGGTTAACCCAGCCTCTATGTCAGTCTCTTTCACCCCAAGAACTCTTGCGCTTGGTTGCGCAACAGTTCCAGCATCTCACCACGGTTCTAGTGGCCAACCTCAACCTGTGATGGCTGCTACGTCTTCGAGTGCGCCAGAAGGTATTTTACAGTGGAACTGCCGCGTCATCGCCGGGTAGGTCGGGGAGCTGCGCCAGCGTCTCAGATATGCCGAACTGCGTGTTTGGGCTCTACTGCTTCAAGAATTAACGTCCTGCCACCCATTTCAGGATTTGTGGCGTACTCATCGCCTTCAATGCTGGACCGTAGCAGTGCTACACCTGATGCCCCTCCAGGAAAGGCTGCCGCTTATGTACGATCCACCCTTTATCAGACCCGTGTTGATCTTTCGCGGTGGTGCACTTTATGGCAAGAAGTCGTGGCCGTATTGGTTCGTCTCCAACGCACAGAGGTTATCATCGTTTCGTACTATGCACGCCCCTACAGTGGTCGTGCGGCTCGGTTGTGTCTCGGCTGGTTGGCGCACCTACGACAGAAACATCCCGGGTAGCCCATAATGGTAGCAAGGGATTTTAACGCGCCCCACACCACATGGGGTTACGCCATTTCCAGTACAGCGTGGTACGTGTGTGGCTGGACACATTTATGGACGCCCAATTCATGCTGCTTAATAATGCGTCAGTGCCTACTCGTCGGCGTAACCACCCTATAGCGCATCGCCACACTCACCGGACCGTCCTATCTTGGTGGCTAGGAAGGACGACCGAATCGTGGTCATGTGAACCTCACTGCTGGGGGAAGTGACCACCATCCGATTCACCTTGGTTTCTCTTAGGGTGGAACAGGCCGCCTTCGCCGACTGTGCCGAATGGTGGACTGGGATCGACAAAGGACGGTATCAGAAAGCACTGTATCCAGTTCCATGCAGGACCCGTCCCATTATCTTAGTGCGGCACTAGTTGAAGCAACCCGTACTTCGTGGGTTGATGAATAGCGAACCGCTCCCGATTTGCAACTTCTGCGTCTGTGGGCGTCGCGCCGCCAAACAGAATTTGCACCAGAATGTGACCCTTCATTAACTTCTCTCCGGTTGGCGGCCCAACGCCTTACTGCAGTAGCTCGGCGCCATGAACACCGCTTAGAACTTGGCCGCTCGATAGACTGGTGCCCTTCGTCGTCCAATGCCTCTATTTGGCGCACCTTCCGTGTAATGGAACACGGTCAGCGCCCTCCAGAACCTGCAGCCTGCACGCTGTTAGCATCTGGCCAGACACCAGCAGTATTCGCCGAAACGGTCGTCCACACCTTTTGTCCTGCTTTGGACACAGCACCGCTCCTTTCGTTGTTCAAAACAGCCTTCCCACGGACGCAGGCACGCCGCCTATGTATACGCTCGCCGACATCGAGGGTATAAAAGCTACTTTCACTAAGGTGGAATCTTTAGCGGCAATAGACCTGTCGAAGCCAGGCAAGGCACGAGGACCGGATGGCATACCGTATGAACTGTATAAAAACACGGAAGGCAAGGTTCTCGACGTACTGGTAGGTGCCATTAACGAAGCTTGGGCTACAGGAGCCATTCCTGATTCTTGGCGTCATGCAGAAATGGTCCCTATTCGCAAACTCGGAAAGCCCCCGGACAATAGTAGTCTTTTAGTAGTATTTTATTGTTGCAGGCACGTAATACATCACATGGCCGAGGAGATGGGAAAAAAGCCACTGTATCGCGGCTTGACAAAGCTCCCATCTCCCGTAAGTACATCAAGCAGTTGCATGCCGACGGATGATCCATTCGATAAGAATATTGCAAACAGTACTTTAAGCGAATACTATAACATAACTGAAATCTGAAATTCTACATTACCACAGCTATTACAACTACAGAAATAAATCACAAAAATGTTTTCTTAAGGTTCTTATAAGAGATGTTTTTGATAGACAAATAATTTAAACTATGGCTATTTAGTGTTGACGGCAGAGCATATTTCAGTGCTTGCATTCCATAATTTGTGCGCGGCCGTGGGACATACCAGAATTCATGGTGTCGTGTTGTATAGTGATTTGGGTTCCTCTGTAAATTCGCAGTTTCCGATAGAAAAGTAATTCTGTGCTTAATTTGCGACTTATACACGCAGAGAATACGCATGGGATAAAGAGCGGTAACTTTCTTAACACGTAAACTAGAGTATAGCGGTACTGAGGGAGCTGAACGGCACATTGGCAATAGCTCTTAGCGCACCCTTCTGCGGTGTTATTAATTTGTTCATATTTGTTATCGTGGTAGTTCCCCACACCAAGTGGCAATATATTGTGTGAGATTCAAACAGTGCGAAATATATTAGCCGCTTAGTTTTTTGAGGCAGAGTGTTCTGAAATCTTCTTAAAATATTGCTTATATGCGCCCAATAGCACTAGCCTCAACGTTAGGCAAGCTGATGGAGCGTATGCTCGCGATACGTATGACATGGTGACCAGTGGCGTAGCCAGAAATTTTGTTCGGAGGGGGGGGGGGGGGGAGGGCTCAGGTTGCAGCGCGGCCTCCTCCTTATAGAATTTGTCGAGGGATCATATACATGAATAATAACTGCATTGCCAATGTCATTGTATATTAGATGCTACAAACGAATTATTGAACGCTACGCACTGTCAAGAAAAATATGTATTTCGTCATAAAGGTATATATTCGTATGTCGAAAAAATGTGGCAGAAATAAGTGATACCAATGCTGTGGCGTTTTTTTTTTTGTCTATTTAATAAGTAAAGAAAATATCACACGAACTTTACAACTATATCAGTTCTAAATCAGCAAGGCAGTGCATGCAGCTGATATGAAAAACGTAAAGGCCATGAAATGAAAAAGATGAGGACATATATTTTGATGAATCTTTCGTCATTCAAGAACCTTGTTGACAATTTTGCACACATGCAACGGCCAGGAAAAAACCTCAATGACGCTGTCCTTAGTTGCAATGGATTGCGCAGGAGCAGCAGTTACCGGTCGTGTATTGTGAGTAATTGCACCGAAATTATAGTCGCAACAGTGAGTACATTTAAAAGCAGGAGGTCTGCAAAATAAGCATTAGAAATGCCAAGATAGAATGGAATATACAAATGCCAGATACAACTCGCTAAAGGGCAAAAAAGAGTCGCTGGAAACAAAGTTCACTGCTTGTATACACAAAACCTCGCAACAGGATATTTAAATATATGTCTAAGTCTCCAATAAATCTACGTATCTAAGCAAACGTCGCTTTATATAATGCGTCAAACAAGACAAATAAACATGTTGCGCAGTCACAGATAGTAAACTTTGCGCACAGAAAGACAGACAATCTAGGCAAAGAACAAAACTATGATCGCAGAAATCGTGATATGTACTCGGGCCATGCAGGCGGTCGCGACAGCGCCATATGGGTAGAATAATAGAGGAATAATGCAGAAATCAGTATGAAAATGTGTAATTTAACTGCCTGCACAGCGGCAACAATTATTCTGCACCCAAAATTAAAGGAGGGTATTGCTTCGTTTCAAAAAAGAAATAAAAGCAGGTAGCTAAAAAGGAAAGAAAAGGACAAACGAAAGCCACAGATGATGCGGCAAGTTGAACTACCCAATATCTGAGTGTGTTTTTGGCAAACGCCACGTGGGCCGGGCTTTCAATGAGCAAGGTCGGTCAAAATTGGTTATTGATGTCCTCGTAATTTTCGTATTCGCATGGATAATTTTGATCATCATGCTAACTGCTAGAATAATCGGCTAAAATTTCTGTGGTTTTAAAAGCTAACGAACAGGCATACGTTTTCATAATTGCGAGCTTATCGACCTGAAGGAACACAGCTTTTTATTTGCATTGATTTTTGCTGCTTCGCTTTTTTAAAGGCCAAACTTCTCTCAGCGGGGAAGTTGAGCGCAGCGGTCAATGACTTCGGACACGTTGATGCCGACGCCTCTGTGGGTGTATAGAAGCGCCAGCCTAACCATGCGTTCCACAGACATTATAGAGCGCAAGTAGTTTTTCAGTAAACTCTTGTTAAAAAATATTCTCTCTGCACGGGCAGTGGTCACTGGAAGGGTGACTAGAATCTGCAGTAGTTTGTACACATTTATATAGAGAATGCAGTCGCAATGAGAGAGCGCATCTATTCCGGTGCTGAAACCTAAAACACTCCCTCGATGTCGTTGGCATCCTTGTTTAGCTACCTTGCACAAACAGTAGGCTGTTCCATTGCAGCGATGTCCTGTCGTTTTGTCAGGAAGTATTGAGCAGCAGCCTGCTTTTGCAACTAGCTTTCTTCGATCATTTCACCACAAATTTCTATGATTTCGGTTTTGCGCATCGGGGCTTAAGTACGAGGCATTACTGGGGCAACTTCCAAATGGTTCTTCAAATATGTATCTCCACAATCAGCTCATATGCGAAGAAGCGCTCTGAAAATACCTGTATTTTCTGCGGGGGCTATGCTTAAATCCATAGGGCCACTGTCCCTGTTGCCGCGGAGAGCCATACCTTGTCGCCCGCAAAAAGCATTTCCTGAATAATAGGCCTATTTACTTTCTTTTGTTTTCTCATATTTTACTTTGCCTGCCTGGTCCAGCTGATCGATCACATTGGGCACGCTTCCTCAAAATGTTTGGAGAAAATTATCAGCTGCTAGCTCATAGTCACGGTTATATTAGTATTTTCGTGCGTGTGCAAGATTGCGATCGCGTGCTTTCATTTCTGAAACGGCTTGGACACGAGGGCTCCAGTGCATGCATGTTGGCCCAAGTTTATAAGAGAATTAATCCCATAAAGTTCCACAATTGAAAATCTTTGAAAGTATGCCTTTGGAAATGTCAGTGCACCTTTCGCGTCAAAAGTTTACGAGAACTTTATATCCATAAAGTGTCGTAATTGAAATCCATGCAAATTCCGCGGCCGCTGCGAGATGCCGCAACGCGCCCGCTCGCTATGGAAAAGCCTTTGAAAGATTGTGCTCGAATGGGGCTCCTTGCGTTACGTGACTCCAGGTGCAAGGGCATTGTCACGAAATCTAGCCCGAGTTCGCAATGTTCGTGCCGAAATGTCTTTTCGAGCGTGAAAAAGACATTGTAGGCAGAATCCAGAATGATTCCCGACGTAGGTGGTATTTTTGGTCAGCGGTGCATGCCGGCACGAAAAAGTTTCGGGGGGGCTAAAGCCCCATCAGCTCCCCCCCCCCCTGCCTACGCCCCTGATGGTGGCTCTAGCGATACTCCTGGTATTATCCTGGCCAAATTGGGTTCCGTCCTCATCTGGCCACCGAAGATGGCCTTGAGTACCTTTCTTCTATGGTTCTCATCGGAGGCCGCTCCCGAAAAATTCACACTATTCTGGCAATGGACATCCGCAATGCGTGTGACCATGTGAGTGACGAAGCAATCGTTCGAGTTCTCTATTGGCTTCAGGTCCCTAACCGTGTCCTCTCATTCGTCCAAGCCTTCCTGCACGCTCGCACCTTCTCCATTCGCCTGGCTGGGCATGCAGCAGGTCACTTTGTCGCACATCGGGGTGTCCCAAAGGGATCTGTGCTCGCACCAGTCCTTTTCAACATCGCCCTCGTTCCTCTAGCTTGGAAGCTAGTGACAACACGTAATGCATATTACATAATGTATACAGATGGCATCACTGTTTGGTCAGTTCATCTTGTAATCTGCCGTCAAGAACAAGTGCGTCAAGAGGCCCTGAACGTAACACACAACTGGTGTGCTCAGATAGAGCTTGAAATTTCCAAGGACAGGGACAACGTACATGTCAGTAGCGAACAAGTACGGGCGCCGTCTACTGGTTACTCCTGCCTCTTCTGTTAAATCTGGATCAGCAGCCACTACACGAGGCTGCAACTCTCCGTGTACTCGGTCTTGAAATGGATGCATCCGGATCTGAGGGATCATCGGTCAAGAAGGCAAAGCAACAAACCGCAGAAACGATAGAGTTGATACGTCGGATTGAGAAGAAATCTGGCGGAGCGCGCACCGACATGGCTCACCTTCTTGTCCGTTCCGTACTGCAACCATGACTCGTCTACAGAGCACAGTTTCAACATTTCACGAAAACAGAATGGGCTCGCCTTGAGGCCACTAATCAGGAAGCAATGCGGGCCATAACGGTACTGCCACGTCCAACTCTGCTGCCAACCTTACAGGCCGAGTCTCAACTCAACACTCTTGAAGAACTGGTGCACCAAAGTGGATGCGCGCGCGCCCTTAAGCCATCGAAGCTATGCTCGGCTGCTGCACTTGCCCGGTACATGGGACATGAAATAGACAATCCAGCTTCTACGACACCTGATGTAGCTCCGTGGAACAGAGTACAATAAAGTCACAATAAGCCTTTTGGTCGTCTGCATAGTCCGGTTCCTCGCTGGGCGAACGCTGAAGTTTCCCGCCTTCGTCGCACCGATGATAATCATAACCATGCGACTCTCGTAGCATACACTGACGCCAGTGTTAATGTTACCACGATTGACACAGCTCTCGTGAGCCCATTGATACCAGAGGCAGGCCAGACGTGCTCGTATGTTGCCGATCCTGCACCGCCGGCTTATCTTGCCGAGCTTGCCGCTATACGGCACCGCTTGGCCGCGTTGCTCCCTTTCTTCAAGCTGCTCGATATTCTCAGCTCATCATTCGCACGGACTGCCCCATCCACGACATACGTAGGGTGTCTCGGTCCTGTCTTCTCTCGCATAGGATTCACCGTATTACTGCCACTACGAATTTAGTGATACGCGTCCAGTGGATGCCTCGAGCAGCCCTGCCGGGTCTACTTGAAACAGATTTGGCAACCCACCCTGACAACCTAACGTACCCACTTCCGCATTTTCCTGAAGACACCAGCGCACAACTGCTCCGGGAAAAAAAAAAAAACCTCCGACGTACCACACGAGCTCTCATACCTCCTTGTGGGTCAGACCAATGCCTCCTTTACTAGATGTCTGCCGCGTCGCTCGCTTCCAATTATAGTGGAGGTTCCCCGTAGTTCAGGCTAGTCGCGGAAAGACGGCGCTCGCTGCTGACCCTACTTCCTGTTGCGGAGGAAGTGCCGATTACGAGGCTGGCACGCGCTGGATCAATGGCTTGACGAGAGACAGCGGGTCCTGCCTCCGGGATCGCAACAAACGCCACTGTAATCTCGCAGGCAGGGTCACCATGATTCAGGTTTGAAGCGGCCGCCGCAGCTAGCGCTCGCAGCCGAACCCGGTGGAGAGGAGTAAAGAGGAGAGGGGAAGGAACCAGCTTCTCGGCTCACGCGGCAGGCATCTATTAAAGGAGGCATTGGTCAGACTAAAGTCTCTAGATTTTCAGCAAAAAAATATCTAGGGACTTTAGGTCAGACCTCCCTTGTGGGTTAACCCGCCTAGAGGAGGTTACGTTAGGGAGGCTGCGTGTCGAGGTCGCGCTCACCCCGTCTGTGACCGCTCTCTGGGCACAACAGTAGCGCGGTCCCTACACTGTAAAGGGAAATAAGCCGAAAATGGTATTCTAAGGGCTGCAACCTCCCTTGGGACTACGTGCCTGAAAACCGTGCTCCCTTACAGTTGTGTAGAAATGGTTAGCGTCCTCCATATCGCTCCCTCGCAAAATGGGGATGAAATAAGGAGGGAGAGCCTCAATTTTACATCGTTTTTAAAAGTGAGTTTCCAAGAGACAAACCTCCCTTTAGCATAAACGGAGTTCCATTTCTTATTCGCTGTACTATTTTATTTTATTTTACACATGCGTTGGAAGTAAACGAGCAATGAGAGATGTATTGTTCAAAATTTTCCCTTTTTTTCTTTCGAAATTATACATTTCTAGAGTGCCAATTCAAATTCTTCAAAGCGATGTAATAGTCGATTTGTTCGTCTTGCCTACTACAATGCCCTGTCACACTGCACGATCGGCCCCGACATCTGAATTTGTAAGCAGACCATGCCGGACTTCAATGGCTGCGGCCCAGTGTATTCTCGCGCCTGTTCGTATCAACTAAATGTGAAACTGAAGCCAAAGTCCGCGAAGCGCCACCAGTTGGTTCTTTATTCTATGGCATCCACTGTCGTCGGCGCTGATGATGGCACCCGTACGTCTTGCTCTTCGTAGTTGCGCGTGTGTCGGTATGTGTGTTCACGAGTAGCATTTGGGCGGCCGTCGGCCTTTATAGCGCACAAAAGAATTACGTGCACCGGTGCGCAGAACGGCGGTGATCGGCTGCCGCGAAGCCATCGCCTTTTCGTTATCTGTGGTTCTCCGCACGGACGTGTGCTCGGGGCCTTCCCCGCTGTGCCACGATATGCTAGCGGCTAGCTAGTGAAGCCTAGCCCGAAGTCGCACTCGTACGGCGTCGACTGAACGGATTACTGCTTGTCTTCCGTTTTACGTGGCTTTTTTAGCTGCGGTGGTGAGTGTTCGCGGACGGCGCGGGGTCAATGGGCGCTATGCAGTGTAATGCTCAAGCTTTTCTTTTCTCAGACAGATTCTAAGAACTAGCTGCCGCGCAGATGTAAGTGCACCAATTTGTGGTGTCAGCTAGCTTCTTAAAAAGTGAGTGAGTGAGTGAGTGAGTGAGTGAGTGAGTGAGTGAGTGAGTGAGTGAGTGATGTGAGTGAGTGATGTGAGTGTGTGTGTGTGTGTGTGTGTGTGTGTGTGTGTGTGTGTGTGTGTGTGTGTGTGTGTGTGTGTGTGTGTGTGTGTGTGTGTGTGTGTGTGTGTGTTTGTGTGCGTGTGTGTGTGTTTGTGTGCGTGTGTGTGCGTGTGTGTGTGTGTGTGTGCGCGTGTGTGTGTGTGTGCGCGCGCGCATGTGTGTCAGGCTTCGAAGTATTTTAGTGAGATGTTCATGTGTACATGTCTTGTGAATGAGTACTCGGACATCAGTTAGATTTCACTGCAATAAAAGAAACCACCTAACTAATCTCAATTTGTTTCTTGTTTCTAGTCCTTAGTGCTATCAGCCGGCAACTTATACCTGAAACTAGAAATGAACCACATGCCATATGATTCACTCAGTTTCGATCCAAATAATGCACACTGGTGGAAGGCATGCATGATTAGTGTGTATGTTCAACATTGTGGTGCATGCAGAGAGACATGTGAGTGTAATTTAATACACTCTACAGTAACTTGTTCTGAATTACACTTTTAAAAATAAATAGGAATTTAAATAAACGACCACGTGTGTTTTTGTTTCTTTTTTTCTTTTTAACTCAATGAGCGGTGCCCTACCTTATGAGATTTTTTGCTTCCACGTGGTCGAGGGGTGTGGCTTTCATTGTATTGCTTTGAAGCTTCTACATTCGGTGTGCTTGTGACACTTAGGTACAATTTCTAAAAAGGAGTATGTGTCAGATAAACGCGAATTCTTGCAAAATGTGGCACACATATTGCTGTATTTGTCTTTGAAATGTTATTCAGAAAAGCAGCTTTTATAGCTTCAGTAACTCATTCGTTGTGGCCGCTTCAGCTGACCCTTTCTGAGCTTGACCATCAATTTCATACTAGAAGCTTTCAAAAGCTCTAGTATTGAGTGCTTATACTGCTTATATTCAGATATGTTCACGCCATACAAGTCTATATTACTCAAACTCAAACAGCCAGAGGCCGCATTGTTAAGACAGGGACCTGAGCATCAAGAAAAAATGCGATAAGAAAGGCCGCAAGAACAAGTACTCACAAGCAAATGTTTAATGTCAAGGGGGATGCAACAATAATACAGCCCATTCAGGGGAAGCACGGAAGCCAGATAATAGCCACAGAAACAAAGCATACTCATATGCATGTCCCAGGCATCTTAATCACAAATGACATTTAAGTCCAGTGTACGCATAATGAAGCCTTGCCGATTGTGCCGTTTTACTAGCGCTACTGCCCACTACTGCTGTGTGCCTGAATGGTGGTTCACATTTGCAGGCGGCAATAGGTGTAGCGACATCCGTCATTCGTGCATCACTCATTCTGTACAATACAGAATAAGACAGGAGTACAATACACCTTGCAGCAAGGAAAAGGAGCCACAATATAGCCTTCTAACAATTCTAGGCAATTAACTTGAGAGAGGCATTTCCAACCATACCAGACTAGACCAGCATTGCCTTGCAGCATGCTTGTCAGTAGCATAGTCAGGGGGCGGGGGGGGGCACACTGGGAACGTAACCCCTAGCCCCCAAAACGATGACCGCTGGAGCACCGTGCCTCAGGACGACGTATTCAATAAAGAACTGTGCGGCCTCGGCTGCTGTGCTGCTCGGAAGTGGCTTGGTTTCTGCATATCGCATGAGGTAGTCTGTCGCAACTATGATCCACTTATTTCCGGCGCAGTTATTGGGAATGTGCCCAAAAGGGCCATCCCAATTTGTGTAAATAGCCTTTCCGGCACTGGAACGGGATGTAATTGTCCGGCAGGTTTCGCAGGTGCCACTTTTCGTCACTGGCAGTCAAGGCACTTTCGAACGTAGTGCTTCACCTGTGCTGCGAGCTGTGGCCAGTAGTACTTCTCTTTGATCCGTGCTAATGTTCTTGTGTACCCTAGGTGGCCTGAGGTAGCTTCATCGTGACAGGCCTGCAATATTTCATTGCGGAGTGTTTTATGGACGACTAGTAGACATCTGTTCCCTGTTGAAGAGAAGTTCTTTCTAAAAAAAACACTTTGCGTATGCAGAATGATGACAGGTCCCTTGAGAACAATCCAGGCTTCTTTTTGGTGCGGCCTTCTAAAAGATGAATTAGAGAAGCGAGCTCCTGGTCCTCTTGTTGTTGGTAAGAGATGGTGGCCGCAGCAACAACTCCTAAAAAGCCTGTGGATTCGTCATCATTACTCGCGTGGTTGCTCAGTGGCTAAACTGTTGGGCTGCTGAGCACGAGGTCACGGGATCGAATCCCGGCCACGGCGGCCGCATTTCGATGGGGGCGAAATGCGAAAACACACGTGTACTTAGTTTTAGGTGCACGTTAAAGAACCCCGGGTGATCCAAATTTCCGGAGTCACCCACTACAGCGTGCCTCATAATCAGATCGTGGTTTTGGCACGTAAAACCCCATAATTAAACTACTAATTATTTAAATTAATCTCCGCCTGACAACTCGATCGGCGATATGGAAAGGCAGTCAGCATCTAAGTGTTGCCTTCCCGATTTATAGACCATTCATGTCGTACTCTTGAAGCCGTAGGCTCCAGCGTGCCAAACGTGCCAATGGATTTTTAAATTAAATTATGGGGTTTTATGTGCCAAAACCAGTTCTCATTATGAGGCGCGCCGTAGTGGGGGACTCCGGAAATTTGGACCACCTGGGGTTCTTTAACGTGCACCTAAATCTAAGTACACGGGTGTTTTCGCATTTCGCCCCAATCGAAAGGCGGCCGCCGTGGCCGGGATTCGATCCCGCGACCTCGTGCTCAGCAGCCCAACACCATAGCCACTGGAACCGCGGCGGGTGCAGATGGATCTTTCATGTTGGTCGACCAACAGAGAGAATGGTGGTCACTTATGACTTGAAATGAGCGGCCGTGTATGTACGGGCGGAACTTGGTAACTGCCCATACTACAGCCAAGCATTCCTTCTCTGTGGTGGAGTAGTTCGACTCGGCACGTTACAGTGTTCTACTCACGTAAGCGATGACTCGCTCAGCGCCGTCTTGCCGCTGAACAAGGACGGCGCCTAAACCCACGTTGCTGGCATCGGTGTGGATCATTGTGGGCGCATCCATGTCAAAGTGGGCAAGAACAGGTGGAGTGCTGCAACTCGTTAAATGCCGCCTCCTGCTCGTCGCCCCACACAAACGCGACATCTTCTCTGGTTAGGCAGGTGAGCGGTGAGGCGATGCGTGCAAAACCCGCATTAAATCGCCGGTAATATGCGCACACGCCCAGGAAGCCTCTGACTGCCTTCTTGTCCGTAGGCCTTGAAAACTTTGCGACAGCTGCGATTTTCTCAGGATCACGTCTGACACCTGTGTGGCTTACAATGTGACCCTAAAACTGTAGTTCTCATAGCCAAAGTGACACTTTTCAAGTTTTCAAGTAAGCCCAGCGGACCGTATGGCTTGAAGAACTAACCGTAGCCGTCTGAGATGTTCATCACATGTGGCAGAATAAACAATCACATCGTCTAGGTGCACCAAGCTAGTTTTCCGCTTAAGGTCGGAGAGAACGGTATCCATGAGCCTTTGAAACGTGGCTGTGGCGGAGCACAAATCAAAAAGGATAACTTTGAATTCATAGAGGCCATCAGGCGTCACAAAAGCAGTCTTTTCGCGATTTCGCTCATCGACCTCTATTTGCCAGTATCCACTTTTTAAGTCCATCGACGAGAAATACCGTGCATGCCATAGCCTGTCGAAGTAATCGTAGATGCGTGGTAAGGGATACACATCTTTTTTCGTTATCCGATTGAGCTTGCGATAATCAATACAAAACCACAGGTTACCATCCTTCTTCTTAACGAGTACCACGGGCGACGCCCAAGGGCTTTTTGACGGCTGGATGACGTCATCTTCTAGCATTTTCTTGACTTGCTGCTGTTCACGCTCTTTCTCAGCCACGCGATACGGATGCTGCCGGATGGGTATTGCTGTTTCCTTCGTAACAATGCGTTGTTTCATCAGTGGTGTTTGACGCACTCGGAACGTTGTAGAGAAGCAGTCCTTAAAATGGTCAAGTAGTTCCCTTAGACATTGTTTCTGTTGCGGCGCTAAACCTGGGTCAACGTCAATAACGGGTGCATGTGGCACCGTATCGGTTGTTGATTCCTCTTTTACAGCAAAGCAGTATTGAACGTGGTCAATTTCGTCAAAGTATGCCACAGCGGTGCCTTTACTGTTGTGCCGGCGTTCATTGGTAAAATTTGTCAGTAGTACCTCTGTGTGACCACCTATTAGGCTGACGATACCCCGAACGATGGCAACACCTTGATGGAACAGAAGTGCAGTGAATTGTTCGGCTACACCGTCCTTGTTAAACCGTTCTCCTTAACTGACGCAGACGAGACTGCATGATAGTGGTGGTATGCAGACGTCGTCGTCGGCGACACGTAATGATGTACGTTGGCGCTCTTCGTCGTGGCTTGTGTCTATACTATTTGATAAGGTCATCTCGCCATCCCCTCTGTTAACCACGGCGTCGTACTCCCGCAAGAAGTTCATTCGAAGGATGAGTGATCTGCAGCACTCTTTCAAAATCCTAAAAGAGGCGACAAAAGCTGCATTTCCTATCTGGAGTCGTGCAGTACATTTTCCTGTAGGTGTCATTATCTGGCCCCCGGCATTTCGAATATGAGGGCCCGTCCATTGCGTTTTGACTTTCTTAAGCCGGTGTGCCAACTGCTCACTCATTATCGAAAAGTCTGCGCCAGTATCAACTAAAGCTGTCACGTCGTGTCCATCAATCGCTAAGAGTAGGTCGGTACTCACAAATTCATCGGTGTTCCGTTTCTCCGGGTTGCTTTGCCTCGTTTCTCAGTAATAATGGGGGATTTTCGGTAGTTCTACGACTTGCAATCTTCCCCCCGGAGGTCGCTGATTTCAGTTTCGCCGCCGTGGGCTTGGAGAGCGTCCTCTTACCACGCCGGCGAAACTGCGACGGCTCGGTGAAGAATAGCGTAACGGAGACGGCGAGCGCGACCGGTGTTTAACTGAGCTGCCTTGTTCCCGAGTGACACTGTCGTCATAGCGTGGATGTCTCCCTGGAAACTGTCACGGAGTAGCAAGTGACATTTCCTGGACGCCACCCTGGCGATGAGGGCAAAAACGATAAATGTGCCCTGGTTCGCCAAAGTCAAAACACAATGGTCGGCGATCAGCAGTGTGCCATACGCCAGTCCAGCGAAGCTGGGGTCGCTTGAAATGCTCTAGCTGTATTCAGGCAGCATTACGTGGCCGCTGGTGGTACTGCTGGACTGGCACAGTAGAAAGCCGGCGACGGACAGCGTCTGCGTAGCTGCATGCGCGTGGCTCTAAGCGCGGCTCGGGACACGGTTCAGGGAGTGGCTTAGGAGATGCAAATGCTTGCCGGATTTCTTGGCGGACAACTTCAGCGACCGAAGCAACAGTAAACTCCGGTGCCGCCGTTTGCTTCGCAATCTCCTCGCGAACAATCTCTTATATCAGTTGACGCAGCGAGGTCTCGTCTGTCACTGCCAGAACTGTGGCTCCTGCAGGTGCATCGTTAGTCAGGCGTTCGTATTGCCGGTAAAGCTGTTGGAGCGCCCGCTCGATTGCTGTGGCTTCCTTAATAAATTCTTCCACTGTTGTAGGCGGGTTGCGCACGAGACCAGCAAATAGCTGTTCTTTGATTCTTCGAATCAGGCATGTTGGCATCCGCGCGGCGAAACAAACGAGACATGTCCTCGACAAACATGGAAACACTTTCGTTGGGCTTCTGAATGCGCAACTCGAGAAGGCGTTGTGCATTATCTCGGCGATCATCCGAAGGTATCAATTAGACGACGGCAAAATTCATCCCACGTTGTCAAATGTGCCACGCGGTTTTGAAACCACATCCTTGCGCTACCTTCAAGGTCGAAGTACACATTGGAAAGCTTCTGGTCCGGACACCAATGATTGACCCTAGCTACGCGTTCGCACTGGTCCAGCCAGTCTTCGGCGTCTTCATGCCTGGCGCTCAGTTCAAGCTTCTTCTTCTTCTTCTTCTTCTTCTTCTTCTTGCTCTGCTCTGCCTTGCTCTGCCTTGCTCTGCCTTGCTCTGCTTTGCTTTGCTTTGCTTTGCTTTGCTTTGCTTTGCTTTGCTTTGCTTTGCTTTGCTTTGCTTTGCTTTGCTTTGCTTTGCTTTGCTTTGCTTTGCTTTGCTTTGCTTTGCTTTGCTTTGCTTTGCTTTGCTTTGCTTTGCTTGCTTTGCTTTGCTTTGCTTTGCTTTGCTTTGCTTTGCTTTGCTTTGCTTTGCTTTGCTTTGCTTTGCTTTGCTTTGCTTTGCTTTGCTTTGCTTTGCTTTGCTTTGCTTTGCTTTGCTTTGCTTTGCTTTGCTTTGCTTTGCTTTGCTTTGCTTTGCTTTGCTTTGCTTTGCTTTGCTTTGCTTTGCTTTGCTTTGCTTTGCTTTGCTTTGCTTTGCTTTGCTTTGCTTTGCTTTGCTTTGCTTTGCTTTGCTTTGCTTTGCTTTGCTTTGCTTTGCTTTGCTTTGCTTTGCTTTGCTTTGCTTTGCTTTGCTTTGCTTTGCTTTGCTTTGCTTTGCTTTGCTTTGCTTTGCTTTGCTTTGCTTTGCTTTGCTTTGCTTTGCTTTGCTTTGCTTTGCTTTGCTTTGCTTTGCTTTGCTTTGCTTTGCTTTGCTTTGCTTTGCTTTGCTTTGCTTTGCTTTGCTTTGCTTTGCTTTGCTTTGCTTTGCTTTGCTTTGCTTTGCTTTGCTTTGCTTTGCTTTGCTTTGCTTTGCTTTGCTTTGCTTTGCTTTGCTTTGCTTTGCTTTGCTTTGCTTTGCTTTGCTTTCTTTGCTTTGCTTTGCTTTGCTATGGCGCATACCCACCACGGGGGATTGGCCAAGAATCCGGCGGTTAAGCAGGTGGGTTGAAATTATGCAATGAAACTAACTGATGTTAGAGCCGTATTTTATTTTATCTTATAGGGAATTAGTGTGCTTTTTGGAAGGAGATCAAGGTAGAAGGTAATAAATTTCAATCAGTTTAATTGGGATTTTCGAAATAATAAATAATCATTCAGTAAATTAGCGTAAATTGGAATTTTGTAAAAGAATAATAAACAATGTATCAATAAATTAACTTGGTATTCTCCTTGTGTCACCGAGGAACTCGCATGCGGCCCTGCATACGTTCCTGTGGCTAAAACCCAGTGTATATGCCCCGACAGATAGAATATTTTCAGTGTCTATAGCGATGCCAAATTTCGGAACAGAATTTCGAAGTATTTCTTTCTCTGGATTAGGAATCGGCGGCAGTTTAATAAATAATGATCAATGGTTCCAGGTTCATTGCAGAAATGACATAGAGGGGACATAGCCAGACCAGACCTGTGTAGATAAAAATTTAGGGGTAGAATACGGCATCGTAATTTAGCAATTGAGATTTTCAATTTACCTATGGGAAACCATTGATTATCCCAAGGGTAAAGCAAATGCTTTAGGTCTGTGATTTGGAATGTCTGTTTTGCAGAGTAATTTAAGAGACATAGTTTTCTAAGCCTAGCCGCGGTGATATAAGCAGAAGTCGGCAGAACATGCATGACTGCTCCCTGTAGTGATGTACGTGCGAGTGCGTCGGCCATTTCATTTAAAAACAAACCATCATGACCTGGTACCCATATTACGCGCACCAGACGTAAGGTCGAAGGGATTAATCTTTCTAGTTCGTTCAAAACTGTATTATCTTAGGATGAGGTGAGTGCTGTGCAAACTGACAACGAATCAGTTACTATTACAGCTGTCGAAGAATTTTCAGGAAGTTTACGAAGAGCTAATACAATTGATAATAATTCTGCCTGAAATATAGGTGTAAAATCAGGCAGTCGCATTGAATAAGACCAGGATAGCGCCTCAGAAAAAATACCTGCTCCTGCGTTCTCGTCACACACTGATGCATCCGTCGCTACTACAGTATTGATTTTCATTTGCGCTAAATGACCTTGCCGTAATCCGCTTAGATATTTAGTTGGCAGGAGTATAGCATTGGAAGGAAATATATCATCAAATTCAATTCTAATAGCATTTACGGGTTTTTTGAGGGGAATGATCTCGCCTATCTGAACCTTTAATGGTTCTAGTTGAGTTTGCACAAAAAGAACCTGCGGATTGTGTAGACGGGACCATGTTTCTTCAAAGAAGGCAGATCTTTCCGTGAGAAATACATACTGCGATCGTCTCGATGAAGATGCGCAAATTTTTAAGTAGGTTTTTACTGTAAGGATGCGTAATCTGATAACGAGTGTGGCTAATCGGGCTTCTTGATATAATACATTATTAGCAACAAATTTTGGCAATCCAAGACAAATCCGGAGGGCCTCTCGCTCTAGAAGAACGAGGGGGTTGATCTTGTATGCTGGACGACCAGATAATAAAACACACCTGAATTCCAATATGGGTCGAACGTACATACAATAAATCATAGTGAGAGTGTCTCTGCGTAGGCCAGAGCGGCGGTGACCGAGTTTTCGAATCATGCCAATAGCGAGCGCTGCCTTAGACGTAACATGTTCGATGTGGTTGCGCCAACTAAGTTTTTGATCGTATATAACGCCTAGATACTTAATAAAGTCGCGCTGAGGGATTATTTCTTGACGATATTGAAGGGATACATTAACCGGTATATTTAAGGGAAATACAAGCAAGGCACTCTTGCTAACATTTAATGTCATACGAATATCATCAAGCCAATCTTCAAGTATTGCTAGATATGATTCTAATATTCTTTGCAGAGAGTGAATGTCACTCGCTGACGCAAAGAATGCAACGTCATCTGCGTAAACATACACTTGTACATCATCACACAGTGGAATTGAGCTCATTAGAATATTTAAAAAAATGGGAGAAAGAACGGAACCCTGTGGAACTCCCCTGGACTGATTATATTTTGACGTCGAAATACCGCCTTGTGAGCAATAAAATTTTCTACAGTCTTAGGAATTCATAAATCCAATTTGTTATATATGGAGGAAAATTCATGTTCTTTAGGATATTGAGGAGAATGATATGCTCTACACTGTCGTATGCCTTAGCTATATCAAGAGTCACTAGCGCTGCGAACTGTCGCCTGTGACGAGCAAGCTTAATACGTCCCTCCAAATCAACGTGCGCGCACCAAATCGAGCATCCCGGTCTAAACCCGATCTGACATGAGCTCAGTAATGTGTTAGTAGTTAAAAACCTCATTATACGGATGTATAACACTCTTTCTATTAGTTTCATAATGTTAGATGTTAATGCAATGGGCCTTATGTTGTCCATATGCAATCCCGCTCCTTGTTTCTTAAGTAGGGGGACAATTTTAGCAAGCCTCCAATCTGGAGGAATCCAACTGTTATTTAGGGAGTAGTTGATGATATTAAGTAGGTCCTGTGGAGATACGTCAAATAATATTTTTAGCATGCTCGTTGTTATGCCATCTGGACCTGGAGCTGAGGCAGGTGCTGAGACAACGTGCGAAAGCTCTTCAATCGTCACATTTATAAAACTGTCCTCGGATGCAATCTTGACAAAGTTCAATTGTAGCTGAGCTGTAAAACGATTTTCTAGTCCTCTGGCAATTTTTGCAATGATTCTGATAATTCTTTAGGCGATAGGAATACTGAATCAATATTTACTGGCGTTGGTATAGCCTTGCGAAAACGAAGAAACCTAAAAAGCGCTTTTTTATTGCCACTCTTCGACAGAAAATTATATCGTTTTTCATCGTAATTACTTTTTACTAAAGATACTTTTCGTTTAAACATAGCTGCAGCATACGTATAGTTACTCCAATTTGTAGGGCATTGGTTAAGAAGAAGTTTCTTCCACGCAGCCTTTTGGCGTCTATAATCTCGTGCACAGTCAGGGTTCCACCAGGGACAGCCAGAACTACCTTTTGCTTTCGATACTGCAAACTCAGATTTCTTTAGGGTACCCTTCAAATCCGCGCAAAGGCGTTTAGTTTTAGTATCTCTCTCCACACCTATCAAAGATGCTAACGTGGACTGTAACGTTCTCCTAAATTTTGAATAGTCCACGAATACATGTACTTCGTTATCTAAAGAAATTAAGGGGCAGACAGTATCCATCAGTATAGGACGGTGATCAACACTTGTGGCGTCATCAACGACAGCCCAAGATGCGGATGATAAACTTGAGCTAGCAAATGATAAGTCTAAGACAGAGCGCGACTGACAGCGAACTAAAGTTGCAACTTTAGTATTTAAGCAAGTAAAATTGTTTGAAGAAGCCCAATCCCATAAACGTTTCCCGGGTGCATCAATGCGGAAGCCCCACGCCACATGATCTAATTGAAATCACCCGTGAACAACGTGTTCTTTTTGCAGTAGGCCAAGGTGACCTCAAGTGTACCGAGATCTTGTATCCCAGCAGGGAAGTAGGTATTGACTACAGAAAGTGGTGCGCAGCCTGGAAGTGTTATCTCTAATACTAAAACTTCGCATTCAGGAGACGTAGTGTGATACGAAATTTTTGCTCCATGACAAATTTTCGACGAAATGAATGAAGCCAACCCTCCACCTCGGGAAGGCCTATCCAATCGAAAGCAACGATAGTGTCTTAAATGAAAATCTTGACCAGCTGTCAACCATGTCTCTTGCAACAGTATAATATCAGGAGTATGTTGGGTAATTAGATATAATAAATCAGTAGTAGCAGAAAGTATTGACCGGCAATTCCAATGGAGTACCCTAGGGCACCCTAGGTTGACGAAAGCTGAGCAGCAGCCACTGCTTGCTCCAAAATGCTCTCTTTCAGAAAATCTGTCCTATTAAGGGAACTTTTGGCACACTTTTTGTTTTGGAGTTAGTAGGAGAATTAGGCAGTTTGTTAGTAGGAGATCTGGTGCGTTTATGAGTCCAAGGGTCCATGTCTACATCCTGATTGCCTAGAGACTCTGATTCCGAGTGAACTTCTTGATCAAATTGTTGTGAACTTGAAGCCCGCGCTAAATCTGTGCGCGCGGAGGGGAGTGATTTCGGCAATTGTGATTTAGGAGACTGAGAAAGAGTGGAGATCTGATTTTGGACATTACATTTTGTTATAATCTGAGATATCTCTGAGAATTGCGTAGACAGTACTTGCGCCAATGAGTCTGTCAGATTTCCTAGAAGCGTTTCTATTGCTTTTTCAACAGCTTTCTCCATTACGTTTGTGATCGTCTGGGAAAAAGATGGGTCCATACTGAGTGAGTGGCGGGCTGTAACTCCAGCATATCACTGTGTTCTGCTCTGAATTTCAGCAAGAGCTTCACGACGAGAGCAACGTCTCCTTTCTATTATTTCAACCACTTGAAGCTCCTTTGATCTTGCGGGGCAGTTAGAATCGTCAGCGGGATGATTTCCATTGCACAAACAGCATGATTCATCTTGAGATGTGCAATTGTTGTCACTATGTTCATCCCCGCATTTACGGCATCGAGTGGTTGATCGGCAACCGTTAGTGCTATGGCCGAAACGCCGACACTTGAGGCACTGTAGGGCTCGTGGGGCTAGGGGTTCAACCCTGTAAATCAATGGCCAGGCCTTAATCTCTGATGGGCGAGCCGTCCCTGCAAACGTTGCGATAACTGTTTCAGTAGGGACCTTCTTGTTGTCGACCACCCTTGTGCATCGATAAACAGATACCACACCTGCCGTTGAAAAAATGTCGAAGAATTCTGCTGGACTTAGGGCCCATTCACACTTGCGACTAGGCGAGGTCGCGCGACCGATTGCGACTGGCGACCAGAATCTACTCAAGACGAACGATGTTCACACTTACAAATGAGAACGACGAGTCGCAAAACCGAAATGTCTCACGATATGGCGCTCACGTATGCTTGAAATGTCATCGCCGCGTAGAATAAGCGTCAGCGTATACGGACGTCCTGTTCCTTCGCATCTGATTGGTTCAGTTGTTCTGCGACTGCGGTCGCGCGACTAAAAATCGAGCAGTGAGCGACTGACCTGAAATGGTCGCATTTCGAGAAAAGCGACCATTTGCGACTACATACGACTGGTCGCTTTGCGATAACTTGGTCGCGCGACCTCGCTTAGTCGCAAGTGTGAATGGGCCCTAAGACTTACATCTACACCGCGGACTAGGCCTTTGCAGCAAGCTAAGTGAGGAGGGATGTGACAGCTCACCGGGTGCGAAGCGAAATTAGTGCATTTCAGCAGATCTTGCACACAAGCCTGGTCCGGCGACGAGCAGAGGATCCCCCCTGGTCCAAACTGTCGAACCTCGGTGATTAGCTGGAAGTGATTGGAGACTGCCCGAAGTTCCGTTTGAATGGCTTTTGGATTCTTCATATGGATCATCCCCGCATTTGTGGGTACCAAAGCCACAGGATCGCTGCTGGTTCCGCTTCGAAGAAACAGCTCCACCGGTATATCCTGAGAAGGGATGGAAGCAGACCAGAGGGAGGCCCTCTGGCCTGTAGATGAGACAGACATCAACTCAAAATGAACCACGACTTTCAATCAAAAAAAAGATGTCAAATAAAACAATAAATGGAAGAAAATAACCACCGGCTACTTGACAGCAAACCCGGAAGTAATCTGGGTCAGGGCTAGGCAGGGCCGTAGCCATAAATTTTTTTCGGGGGGGGGGGGGGGGGGGGGGTTCACCGGCCCGACCGGGGGGGGCAAGCTTTTGCTTTCCTCTACGTCACGTGATTGAGAATCACTATCGGTACTTTACGCAGACTCTACACATGTATATCAAAGACATGGGACCGCTTCCCCCCCCCCCCCTCGCGTGTGCGTGTGCTTGTAAAGAAATTAAGTAAAAAGTAAAATAAGCTCAGTAAATACAGTAAGTACGACAGGTACAGTGGGCGTTTGGAGCAACGGTCTCTCATCGCGCCACTGAATGGACCATGCAGTCTTCGAAAACGCATCATTGAGACGACCCGTGCGATCGGAGAAGACATCATTAATTGTTAATTTACGTTAAGCGTAGATGGCGTCGTCCTGGGCGGGGCGAAGTGCGTTTCAAAAGTCAAGGACGGCTATACGCGTGAAAAAATGCACGTGTGACCAGGCTATACCTACTCCCATAGCAATAGCTTGTTCGCTGCGTCTTTGCGCTAGAAAACTTGAATACGCGCAAAAACGCGTAATGCTTTTTTTTTTTTCGAAGCTTTCGTCGCCCTACTCCCTCATACGAGAGGGTTGCATTTCCTGCGGCAAGTGCATGGTCCGCTGTGTCTTCCGCTGTGTGCGAGCGTGCAGCTGTCATTTGCCTTTACGTCAACAGTTTCAGAATTGTACAGAATATTTCACCGCACAGAATAGATATGGCTTGTGTACGCATTTTAAGTAGTGCGTGCAACTCATTTCTGCCTCACTTACGCCGGTGCAAACAGGAAGCGGCCTTGTACCTCACATAATCTCGACTGATTGGTGTACTAGTGATGCAGGAAAGAACTCCGCTTTTGTTCAGTGCATATTATTGCAAACAGGAAGTGGCCTTGTACCTCACAGAATCTCGACTGATTGGTGTACAAGTGATGCAGGAATGTACTCCGGTCTTGTTCAGTGCATAGTGCACATAATCAATTTCTCAGGACGCGTGAACTCCGACGAGAACTGTCAGCGCCTGCAACAGATTTACTTACCTGTACTG